>NC_081185.1:88955610-89188840 GCF_029867415.1 Vicia villosa | reverse complement strand
TGAAAGGCCCGCCTATGTATTTGCAACTGAAGCAGTCATCGATGATAAACCGTGGTTCCACGACATCAAGCGCTTCCTTCAAACTCAAGAATACCCGCTTGGGGCATCAAACAAAGATAAGAAAACTCTAAGGAGACTTTCTGGCAGTTTCTTCCTGAATGGAGATGTGCTATACAAAAGAAACTTCGACATGGTTTTGCTCAGATGCGTGGATAGACACGAAGCAGACATGTTAATGCATGAAGTGCATGAAGGGTCCTTTGGAACTCATTCAAATGGGCATGCGATGTCCAAGAAAATCTTAAGAGCAGGATACTATTGGTTGACAATGGAATCTGACTGTTACAAACACGTGAAGAGATGTCACAAGTGCCAGATCTACGCAGATAAGATCCATGTGCCACCGACTCTACTCAACGTTCTCTCATCCCCATGGCCTTTTTCCATGTGGGGTATCGACATGATTGGAATGATCGAACCGAAAGCCTCAAATGGTCATCGTTTCATCTTGGTAGCTATTGATTACTTCACCAAATGGGTCGAAGCAGCATCTTACGCCAATGTTACAAGACAAGTGGTTGTGAGGTTTATCAAGAATAACATCATTTGCCGATATGGTGTTCCCAGCAAGATCATTACTGACAATGGTTCAAACTTGAATAACAAAATGATGAAAGAACTGTGTGAGGAATTCAAGATTGAGCATCATAACTCTTCTCCTTACAGACCAAAAATGAACGGCGCCGTCGAAGCCGCTAACAAGAACATTAAGAAGATCGTCCAGAAAATGGTCGTCACTTACAAAGACTGGCATGAAATGCTGCCATTTGCTTTACATGGGTACCGTACTTCAGTGCGTACTTCAACAGGGGCAACTCCCTTTTCTCTAGTATACGGCATGGAAGCTGTGCTCCCCGTAGAAGTTGAAATCCCATCAATGAGAGTCCTCATGGAAACTAAGTTATCAGAGGCTGAATGGTGTCAAAGCAGATACGATCAGTTGAACTTAATCGAAGAAAAACGTATGACTGCTCTATGCCATGGACAGTTATACCAAGCAAGGATGAAACAAGCTTTCAACAAAAAGGTTCGACCTCGTGAATTTCAAGAAGGCGACCTCGTGCTTAAGAAGATATTGTCTTTTCAACCAGATTCTAGGGGCAAATGGTCTCCTAATTACGAAGGCCCGTATGTTGTCAAAAGAACATTTTCTGGCGGCGCCATGATTCTTACAACCATGGATGGTGATGAACTCCCACATCCTGTGAATGCAGATGCAGTCAAGAAATACTTTGTCTAAAAAAGAAAAGAACAGCTCGGTAAGTTGAAAACCCGCAAAGGGCGACTTAGGCAAAAATGAGCGTCTCGGTGGACTGAAAACCCGAAAGGGCGGTCCAGGCAAAAATTAGAGACAATAAACAGAAAAAATTCATCCTGGTAGATTGAAAACCTGAAAGGGCAATCTAGGCAAAAATTAGGGATTAATGACAAAGTAACTGCATCAGTCCGTACTTCGTCACCTGAAGAGTCTGTACTTCATCAAAGGATCTTCGATCAAATCATCGCCAATCTGAAGCAACAAGCACATTTGGAACTCAAAGTTGTTAGGGGGAATAGTGGTTATTGCTTTCAATGTAGCCTTTTCCGCATAATTACCATTTCTAACTTTTGTAAATACTCCATGGAATCACGCCTTTAGCGGATTTCCATCCTATTAAATAAATTTGAGCCTTGTGCCCATTTGTTTGCAATCTTTAATTTCTTTCAGCTTGCAAAATGACGCTTTAATTGTGTTATTCACTTTTGAAACAAAAAAGAAAAAATAAGTTTTAAATGAATTTACTTCACTTTTCTTTTTCAAAATAAAAGCGAAACTTTCCTTTGAGTTGTGAACAACAGAAGGAACATCAACAGCTATCTCCATAGGATGAATCAAAGATTATGATAGGAAAAGCTCTTCTATCCCCAGTGAAGAAGCTCTTCTATCCCCAGTGAAGAAGCTCTTCTATCCCCAGTGAAGAAGGTCTTTTATCCCCAGTGACGAAGATTTTCCATCTCCAGTGAAAAGATTCTTCCATCCCAATAAGAAAAGGTGCTTATCTTCCCCAAAGAAGTTGAAAGCATACAATACCATTCATCACTCGTGTTGAAGAGCATTTGCCAAGTATCTGGTTGTATTGCGACGTCGGTCCTTCTCCAGTATATACTTCATTGTCTGTCAGTATTGTCAGTATGCATGCTACATTCATGACATTCATCATTCATACATATTTGCATCATTTATGCATTCTTGCATTTTTCAATAATCGCTTGTTCAGGATATATCTATTCCCAAAAAAAAAAAAAAAAAAAGAAAAAAAGAAACAAGTATGGGCGTGTCATCTCTCCAAGTAGGTTGTCACCCATAAGCAGAAAAGAACATATTCTTTCTCCAGTTCCCCACTGAGATCATTCCTCGTGGAAGAAGGTTGCTTTAGTCTTCTCCTCTCAAAACAAAGGAGAAAATCCCCAGTTGAGTTCACTCCTCATTGGGTACAAAGTCTTGTTTGACTGTCTCTTTCCAATTCATTCTTGGATAGAACCTTGTCTTTACCAAAGATTCAAATCCCGATTCCTCAAACAGAGTTGTGAAAAACAGGCAATAAGCAATAGCCTCATCATCCGAGCAGCTTATGTCTCTTCCAAAAGACTTTTCCTCTCTAGGAAATCAATCATGAAGACCATTTGACAATCAGGGACTTATTACTGTTCACAAGGCTGAATAACCAGTAATTTCCCTAGCAAAGTCTCCAGAATCATTTTATCACTCGGCTGATAATTGATCATGTCTTCAAAACCGCTATCACGAGGCTGGTAGTCGGTAACCCTTTTGTTCTGGTTATATTATTTAACATGTCTATCACAAGGCTGATAGTCGGTAATATTAACCGAACCTTTGAAACTCTTTTTACCTTGTCAAGTCTATCACTATGCTGGTAGTCGGTAATACAGTTTCATACCCTTCACCTTCGCATTATTAAACAAGTCTATCCCCATGCTGATAGTCGATAATGTCAATAGGTAAGTTTTTTTTACAAAGCTATCATTCTCCGGTGAAGCATACACTTGCTTCCCCGAAAAGAAAGAAAACAGATTCTCTTCCTAAAACGGATTGAGGTATCCTTCCCGATCTCTTTTCCCCAGTGGAGTCAGTTTGATATCCCTCGGTAAAAATATCTTTGCATCATTCGCAATTTTGGTATCTTAGGTCCAAAATTCGCGTCTTCTGATATTTAAGTCTCTTCCACCCTATCAAAACGAAGATTTTCAATCTTCATATCTCAGGTTGAAGAAACTTAAATAGGGGCACACTGTCATACCCCAATTTTTGACCTAAGATACCACCTCATATCATTGCATATGCATCATTTGCATCTCTAACAAATTGCATAGCTTGTGTTTGCTACTTGTGACTCAGCAGGGTTTAATCAAGAAATCACTCATCAGTACAAGTAACAATCAATTAGGGTTTTGTTCTCCCTTCATCTCAAATGAATCACCTTCATCAATAATCAACATTTGGTCCTCAGAGATTCATTTCAACAAGCTCAAAGGCACTGAATCAACCAGATCAGGGTTTTGACTAAAGATAGCATACTCCTGACTTTTGCTCAGGATTTGACCTAGTGACTTGGGACATGACCTCAAGATCCCAAGTGCATCATTTTGACCTAATCCATTGGCTCATAACATCTCCTACACAAGGATTGATCAACAGTGAAATTTCAAATCCTCAGATCAGGGTTTTTGAACTATCAGGGACCAAAATCAGGGATCACATTTGGGAAACCCTAAAAACCCCCAGGGGGTCAATCAAAGGTTTCAATCATCTTTAAATAATCCCTATGACAATATCCAATGGAAATTACATCTCAATTCAATATCCACAGTCATCAATTTCATCTGGTCGACAATTAGGGTTTTGACCTAATTCACTGAACAACTGACTTTTTAATCAGGACATGGTGCCACAACTCAAACCATGGCTCAATATCCTCTAATGCCTCAATATGATCCATTCATACCATTCATATGGTGAGGATAGCCTGTTTCATTTGAAATCTCCAGAAACGCGATTCGTCTGAAAAAGTCAACTGTACAGGATCACCATTGACTTTTGGGGAATTTTGGTCGACCATGACTTTTGAAGTTTTGAATCATCAATATATGATATATGAAGTCATTTGATCAAGAAAAATCAAGAAAATCAATCAAGAATCAAAAAGTCAAAAGTTTGACTTTTCATACTTAGAAAAATTTCTAAGTGTTTTTCATGGTTTTTTCCAAACTTTGAAAGGGAATTTCTCCAAATTTCACCTACAAACTGAAAAAAACTTCCAACATGAAAGTTGTAGATTTTGATCCAATAAACAACTTTGACACATATAAATTTTTTCCATAAGATCAACCATTTAAGAGATATGGAGCTTCAAAGTTGACATCTTTTGAAAGTTTCACTTAAAACTTCATTTTCTTCAAAGTTCATGGATCTTTTTCACCCACTTCCTTAAGGATCTTGAAGAAACTTTCAACTAGGGTTTTGAAGTATGCAATATGAGCTTTCCAAAATGTCCAAGAGCATGAAAAAATATGGAGCATAGCTATGGTTTTGAATTTTGCAATTAGAGGTCATTATGCATGAAATTACAAGCCATTTTCACTAAGTTCAATACTATATGGCCTATAATTCAAGTGATGACACACCAAAGCAATGATTGAATGATATTTTTCTGATTTGAGATCAGAATGGAAAGAGATAAGAAGCTTAGAGAAATAACCATGGTTAAGTCACTTTAACCATATGCATTAAATGGTAAGATTCCTTTCTATCTCCAAATGCCAAATCATCACTTCTTGAAGCAAGTTGCAAAGTTCTGAGTTCAGAACTCTTGGCATATAAATAGAGGTCCAAACTTCATTGCAAATCACACCAAAACCTCACAATTATAGGTTTTCTCTCTTCTTTCTTGAACTACAAGTCATGTGTTTCAAAGTGAGGTAGAAAACTCAACCTCCAAACCTTGCAAGTTCTGAACAAAGTGATGCTTCCCACAACTTCTAAATGTCATATATGATGTGTCTGAATCACTCATACACCCCAAAACACCTGAAAATTCAAAATCATCATCTCACCTCCAAATATGCATAACATGAGACTTATCATGCCAATTTTTGTTCAGGCTCAATTCTGTCCAAACTACCACTTCTAACATCATCCATATATCACATATGAACTATCCAATCCATCACATATAGCCAATAACCTCAGAATCATCAAATTCGATTCACTCTTGAAGCTTATGTAGATCGGGTACCATGGCCATGCCCAGATGAATTCAGATGGTTCCAAGCATCCAGACACCTTCCATAAGGTTCATTGAAGCTATCTAGATCATCAAACAACTTCTGTAACACCTCCAAGCAAGAATTCGATTCTCAGTTGTGCCGTTTTTAAGGTAAGTGCTCATGAACTTCAAATTCATACTTCCACGCATCATAAATGAAATGTGAGCATACCATCTTGTTTCTGCACCTATGAGGATCATTAACCCTCAATCAATTGCATCATAACTTGCACATACACGATTTCACATTGAATTTCAGTTCTAGGGTTCTTCATGTTCATGCGAAAATTGACCCCTTTAGAGCAAAAATAAATGAATTCTGAGATCACCATCATGTTCCTTGTGAAAAACCGAGTGAGATAGACCCTTTGCTTGATCAAAACAACACAGTTTTAGAGATTTTCAAATTTCAGTTGGAGGGTTGTTCTTGGCGCGTTTTTGGTTCAAAGGATTTCTGGAAATTGATTTAAAATATAATTAATTCAACGCGTGTATATTACAAGCCACAAGCGTGGATCAGTTGGCTTTTGTTTTGAGTAGTGACCTCAGGGTCACGAGTTCAAGTCCCTATGGGACCAAACCCTTCTTTTTTATCACTATTTCTCTTCATTTTCTTCACAACTTCAACCATTAATTTAACCAATCAAATTAACTCATTTTTTATTCATTTTTTGCACACTTCTCATTTAATATACATATTTTATGAATACCAAAAAAAATCATCAAAAAAGATTTATTTAATACATTTTTAAATAGGTTTAAAATGACATGTTTTAAGTGTTTTTTTTAATACTTTAAAATATTATTTTTCATTTGATTTTCAAACTTAATCACTTGTAAATATTTTTTGAAGTAAACCCTAATCATCTAAGTGTTAATTAAGTATAATCTTTTTGCTCATCATTGATTAAATTAACTTCTTTCAAAATTCAAATCGTTTTGAGACGAGCGATCGCGATTCTTTTTTCAAAACGATAAACCACTTCTTTTTGATTAAAACTTTTTGATTGATCAATTGATTTTCAAAACGAAGTGGGGCCTCTCGAATATTAGAGAGTGTAAGTCCCATTTCTTTTCTTTTTGTACAGTTTTTCAAAACAATAAAACATTCTTCAAAATAAAATCTTTTCAAACAATTTTCAAATCATTTTCAAAACAACAAAACTTCAAAGAAACTTCAAAACTTTTCAATATACCATGGGCCTCCACGTAGGTATAAGCCCCAAGCCCTTTTGTACATACCCACTCCAGTACATGAAATTAGGTATTTCATTGTACGCCTTTTGTACATATCTCGATCAGTTTGATTTTTTTTTAACTTTGAAATACAAACCAAAAAATGAAGGTTTCTTTAAATCTTCCCAAAAAATACCATGGGCCTCCATGTAGGTATAAGTCCCAAGCCCTTTTGTAAATACCTGTTTAAATAGCTTTGAATAAACTCAAGTGGACCTCTCCCCGAGTGTGAGTCCCGAGCCCTGTGTATACAAATGGATCATGCTTACAGGTATATTTCCTTCATAAACTCCATTATACACACACCCTTTGTCATATATGTACTTGTTCATACTTGTTCATATCTGTTCATATAACTGTTCATATTTGTTCATGTACTTGTGCATATTTGTTCGTACTTGTTCATACTTGTGATTGTGTTATATATGCTTGTTCAACTTAGTACAACACTAGGTTCCCCATAGCCTCCTATTGGGCTTCGTGCAAAGAATCTCCACTAGTTTAGGTTAGGACATAGAGTATGGTTTCCCGGTGAAATCGCTCTAAGAGCTCAAACCAACTATACCATGCCTCCCCTTGGGCTTTGTACAAACGAGTGACCCTCCCATAGCCTCCTCTTGGGCTTACAATGCAAGGACCCTGGATTGTCCCTCCCATAGCCTCCTCTTGGGCTTACAATGCAAGGACCCTGGATTGTCCCTCCCATAGCCTCCTCTTGGGCTTACAATGCAAGGACCCTCGGATAGCCTCCTCTTGGGCTTCGTACAAGGACCCACGGGCTTCTTATAAGCATCCCCCAATATCCAAAACCAAATACCCTAGGAGATTAGACATTTTTCATCTCTATGCTAGGAGTATCTCTTATATATCATCACAAACAATCAATCAATCAAACTATTTTGCCACAAGTCTGGCTAATCAATCAAACTTTTTGCCACAAGGCTGGCTAATCAATCAAACTGTTTTACCACCGTACTGGATGATTAATCAAAGTTTTTGTCACAAGGCTGACTTCATTGAAACTTTTGCCACGAGGCTGGCTGATTAATCAAAACTTTTTGTCACAAGGCTGACTTCATTGAAAGTTTTTGCCACAAGGCTGGTTAAACAAACAAAAATCAAACAGATGTATGTGATGATATAGATTAGATACATCTAGCATTTAGACGATATTTGTCTATTTTCCTTTGCTTCCACTAGCATAAGTGGGAACTACGATTGCTCTGACTTTCTTAACATCCCTTTGAGAATACGTAGGCACAAGGTCGATCCTTGGCGAGCAAAACAAAACAAAACACAAAAAAAACCATTCAAACCTTAGCACCCGTAGACCCCGAGCTACAGATGCTCTGATTCCCTCTAAGGGATATGTATGCAGAGGATCGCGATGATCTTTGCGAGCATAATCAAACAAACACCTTAGGTCCCACCTATTTCACAAGAACCTCTCAATAATATGGAATGAAAAACAAAGCAAAGAAACCTATAGAGTACTATAGATACGTTGGGTGCTAATACCTTCCCTTCGTATAACCAACCCTCTTACCCAAAGATCTCTCCCCCCACTTTTAGGTTATTGCAGCTTTTTTCCTTTTCCTCCTTTGGAAATAATAAAAAGTTTGGTCGAAACAAAAGAAAAATCATTTTTTTGAGCACTCGAGCCCAAAGAAGGCATCAGGTGTCTCATCCCACAAAAAAGAGGAACAAAACGGTTTTTCGCCCGCGACACACACCACAACATCAAGAACAGCAAGAGATGAAGAAGGAGGAGTCGATTCGAAGACTTACCTGGATGACGAAGATGGCGACAATCGTTGAGGAAAACCGGAGGAGAGAATCCAAAGCGCTTCAGTGTGCGAAATAAACGCAGTTGAGGAACTTGACAAATTCCTCAGGTGATTCTTTAGATTTCCACGCCTTCTCTTTGTTCTTGCTTGCGATATCTTCTTCTTCTACTATTCTTTTTCTGGATTTCTGCGTTTTCGTGATTGTCGTTGTTGAGAGTTCGTGAGATTATTGTAGTTGCAGAGCGTTTGAGTGTTGAAAGATGGAAGCTAAGCTCATTCCATTAAAGCTTCAATGAGAAGCTTTAATGGAGGTTGACGGTGAGAGCTTTGAGTATGGGTGAAGAATGTGATTGAAGGTGAGAGAGAGAGAGAAGGGATGAAGATGAATCTCTGTGAACAATGGTGAAGAAGTGGTGGTGAGGAATGGAAGCAGAACCTCATAATCGTGGAGGTGATGAGAATATATAGAGGTTGAGAGTGAAATTCAATTGAGGGAGGAGATTCTGAGCCATTGGATTAGAGGGAGTTAGTTATGAGATTAAGGGTGAGGATTGAGTTAAGTGGAGAGGTTAGTTACATTCTGTTATAGGTTGTTATGTAGGTTGAGAATTTGTTAGGAAACTGTTGAATGGTTGTTAATACTGTTAGAAGTTTGTTAGGTAATTAGTTATATATAACTGAATCGGTTAGGGGTTAGTGTACTGTATAACTGTTAATTGGTTAAAAAAACTGTTATGGGAAGTTAGTTATACAATTGGAAATTGGTTGAAGGGTTCTGTTAGAAGGTTAGGACTGGTTGAGTTTAGTTTACTGTAGTCCAGTTAGTAAAATGCTATGGTTAGGATTGGTAGAAAGTAAAGTGAAACTGTTAGTGAATACTAGTGAGTTTGGGACTGTTATGAGAATCAAGAGTGGGTTAGCAAAGTCAGTTATGAATGGGTTATTGGTAATCAAATAAAACTGAGATTTTTTTTTGTTATCAAATGGTTTTAGAGGTGCTGTTTGGAGCGTGAGGTTCTGCTATGTGTGGCTACTGATGTTAGGAGTAGAGCTTGTTTGTGGGTGATTGTGAGTCAGTTTGAACCAATTTCCTTGCTCATTTTCTGTCTGCACTATATGTGTTCGTGCACTGAATCTGAACCTGAGCATTTGCATTAGTGATGTAGAATTATCTTTGGTGTTTGAATGTATGTGTGGATGAGTACATGTGTGCAAGGCTGTATGGTGTATAGGATTGATATTGAATGAATGGTGTGATTTGAAGTGTGTTTGAATACAGTTTGGTTGCTACTTGCAATGGTAGGTCTTCATATTGGACTTATTATGGACTGGTCCCTTTTTTTTTTTGTTGGATATTTATTTACAAGTGTGACTGCTAGTAGTGATAACTTTCTCTTCTTTGTGACAGGTTGCAGCATGCTGTGATATGAACCTGATGTGTGCCATGAACAGGAGCAAAGTGTTTTCGTAATGGTCATGCTTGGAACTCGATGACGATGACGCTTGGATTTGTGATGTATGATGGATGATCATAGTCATTACAAGGAGGCGGCAACACGGCGGAATTGTAGATTGGAAGGACAAGCCTCTTTTTTTTTGTACTTTCCTTGTATAATGTGACACGTCTTGTTATCGTTGCCATATAAAATTTGAAATTGATGAATACCGTGAACTTGGACTGAATAAACCTTGTTTACATGCCTTTGTCTTGTAACTTCAATTTTGTCATTTTTTGTAATGGGATAATTGTGTTGTAATAGACTTGAGATGAACTTGTATGGAATGGATCCAAAACCAAAGTATTTCTTCGACTCTTCCGCTTATCCCACTTGAATGAATCAAAACTTATTTGAATTTGAATCCCTGATGAAATCACATGCACTTGATGTTCTGGAGAAACCTTGATAAAGTCGTCGTAGATTGATAACCTTAAATGAAGAGGAGAGCCTTATACCATAGAGACCATTAATTACCAATGTCCTTGACCCCATACTAAAATAATGATTAATGATGCATGATTTTATTGATGACCTAAGATGTAAATGAATGAGATATGTAAGCCAATTAAGAATAATTAGATGGGCAAATTTTGGGGTGCAACAAGCTGCACTGCATTGGCTGATTAACAATCACTTCAATAAAATAATATATAAAATACACGTAAATGACAAGCAATCAGAAACGAGTCTCAAACTGGGGCCCACAGTTGTGTGACCAGCCAATCAAAAGAAGAGGGAGGTTGTCTGCTTGTTGACCCACCAATGAGGTCCTTGCGCGTGCAGACCCCCTTTTTTCAGTTTTCAAATCAACCAATTACAACCTGCCACACATGGGTCATCGTTTCCACAAAACTCAGGCCACCGGATTTTTCTTCTTCTCCGACGAAGCTTCGTCTTCTCCGGCGAGCTTCTCCTTCGCAAACCTGCAAAAACGAGCCAATACAAGAACGAGAAACACCTAGATCACCTAAAACACACGCTACGAAACCGATGGAGATGTTAGTTTCGACTAAAACAGCCCGCATCATGGAGTTCTAGAGCTTGACCGTGATGATGCCCTAACAATGGCATCCTTTGATTCCTGCGTTAAACCTCAAGGAAAAAGGATCAACTTGACTCTAAACAAGGTCTTGAACATGTATATGTGCACAAAATCAGTTTATATCATATAAATCGAAGTTTGCGAATCTCAAACCTTACCAAACCGATGCAACCACGTGGGGGACGATTCTGAGCATGCTTTGCTTTGTCTAAGGACTTCACTCAATTGCTGGAAGGCTCAGGAGGTTAATTAAATCCTTATGGATGGATAAAACTGGCTGTAGAAAGAGAATCCCTCATGCCCTAGTTCCTTGAGTTTTAGAAGCTTAGAAACCCTAGCTTCCACCTCCAATTTTCGTCCCCCCCCCCTTGCTGCTGACTATTTTTAGCATATATATGTGTATTTTAGGGTTTCTATGGGCTTGATCACTTACCAAGAGAAAAGAAAATTTGAATAAATAACATGCTTTTTTTCCTTATTTTTTCTCTAATATTTCTCTACCATCAACCCAAACAAATTTCAATGATATTATGATCATGACTTGCTTGAAAAATAATTCTTGTGCATTCTTTAAAATATCTCCATCATTTTATCTAATTTAAATTGAATTTAATTGACTAAAATTCAATATAAATGAAATAACAACAATAAAAAAATGGAAGAATGGATTTAGAGGTCTTTATATGTGTCATGGAGGTGTTTGAAATATGTGAGAGACCTTGAGATCCATTTTAGGCCTTGGGGATTCAAAATCCTTTGATGAAATGCAAACCCTAACTTTGAGACCCTCGATTAGGATATTGTTGCTTGAGAAGAACCCTTGAGCCTTGAGCCATTGCAGATGCGTAGAGGAGGGCAAATTTTAGGGTATGACACTGTGGTACTTATACAAGTCTTATTCGTATAAATTCGTACAATAGACCTGATTACTAATAATTTTTCTTTCAGAACACCAGAAAACCTCCTCCGACCCCAGTCAAGAGAAAAGCTGTGCAAGAAATCATACAACTCGATTCCGATCTTAAAGATCTGTCTCTTCCTCAATCAAAACTGGTTCCATCACAAAATCTTCGACTTCTGATGTGCATGCTAAGGCTTCCGTCACATCGAAGCCTGAGACTTCTGCCACTCAACACATCCTGGATGTGAAACCTCTACAAACTATAGGGACTTCAATAGTTGTTGAGAGTAGCAACTCAAGTCCTTATAATGCAAATCCTAAGGTAGGCATAGTGCTTTCTCCCTTCATATAGGTTTCGATCTGCTTTGATTTGACTAACTCTTATTGTTCTATTTTGCATAATGATACTATTGGTACTGCTACTTCAAGTTAGAAACAAAACAAACCTAAAAGTACCGATTCTCATTCGATTCCTCACTTATATACTAAAGGATCCTTCAATGGGGCAAATAGTGAGCTAAGTGACTATTTCTTTGCATTTCCTTCCCAAGGAGCAACACTTCAGCCGAATCATCCACCAAAACCCCCAACAAATTCAGACACTGAGAGTGATGAAGGATTGAAAGATAACTTGAAACCTGATAATGCTGAACCATTGCCAACAGATGATTCGTCACATGAAATTCCTCCTAAGGTCACGATGATGAAATAGAGGAAGACCAACATCTGCCGAACATAGATGAAGGTGAAGAACATTCCCATGATGATGGAGAAGAGCACCAATCGAAAGGAGATGGACCAAAAACTGAGGCTTCTAACAAACCCGAAGAAGAAGATAAGTCGAAACAAACCATTGGGATAATTACACATCCTGCGACTACCTCGACTAATGCTCCTCAAAGTTTCTCCCAGGCTGAACTTGCTGACCTAAAAGCTAAAAACCCTGCAGGGTTCCTGAAAGAAATGATGAGCGTAAGGACAAGTTCGTCAGAGAAAGGTGGAACCTCTTCTACCACTTCAGGTGACGAGCCTTCAGGGAAAGTCAGTAATAGTCTCCTTCGTTAAATCAAAGAGAAAGTGTTTGGTACCGACCAAATTTGAATCGTGAATTATAATGTTAATGCTTGCTTTGGACTCAAAGATCTGCAGAAGAAAGTTGATGTTTTTAAGCGTATCTGGCGAAGTATTTAGGATGTTAATAGAACTGGGATTCCTGATTGATCAACTTCAAGCATATCAACTCTTTATTTTATTTTATATACAGTCCCTTGGCTTTCGCTTGGGCTCTCTTACAATGAGTTTTAATTAGTTAATTAAATATTGCTTTAGTAAATTGATTTTGTTAAATAAAAAGTTGATTAGTTTTGCTAATCAATTTTTATTAGTTTAGTTAATAAATTTATCAATTTTTAATTAATTGATTAAATGGTTAATTCACTTGGCTAGTTGTTTAATGGGTTTATATGTTAATCACTTTATTCTATCCCTATTTGACAAAATGTACCCTCACTCTAATGACATGTAATAATTTTACCACTTTCCTTTATTCTGTTCTTACTGCTTTAGCTACCGTTAATTCAAGAATAACGTAAAATGAACTCTTTCCAAAAAGAACAAAAATAAAGCTCGATCCAATGTGGAGCTATCTTCAAAATAAAAAACAAACTTAGGTCTTTTCTAAGCTTGAAAACCTTATCAACATCAAGGGTATTTTTTAAAACCATAAGTCAATCGCCTGTGCATTCACTCGCTTCATAAATAAAAAGCTTTCGCGTCATCATCAAAAAATATTTCCATTACCGTTTCGCATTCAATTTATTTTTTATTTTCAAAAATAACGAAACGCTTTCACAAATAAACCTTGGTCAACACCAAATCCTTTTTTCACGCCAATACAAATAAAACCTTGGTCAACACCAAGTCCTTTTTAAAATCAAATCAAACCCTTTTAAAAAATCAAAAACACTTGATCATTATCAATTTCCTTTTCAAACCCTAAACCAACCTAGCGTAGTTCCCCAAAATTACGTATGTCTTGAGTTCCTTATCATACCGGAGGAAACATAGGGGCGAAATCAGCTATCTTCTTAGACAAACTTTTTCTTTTTAAACCCCTTCAGTAAAACCATTTTTTAGAACCTTTTTAATAAAACCGTTGAAACCCTTTTAAAAAATTCCAAAAAGTAATCTTTTTTCCTAGTGCGAGCCTTTTTCACCTTTAGCGAAGGTGCGAGTCTTTTTACTATTTTCGCCCAACTGCGAACCATTTTTACCCTTTCTCCAACACTCATGCATGTTGGTGAAGACGCTCTTCTGTGTCTCTCAAATTTCCCATTGCACGAGGGAATACGTAGGCACAAGATTCTTAAATCTTGTCGAGCCCAATAATAAAAACCAAAAAAATTTCTTTCTTTCCCTTTTTCTCACGGGATAATTAGTAAACAAGTAAGCATCATGTTAACATTCAATCACAAAACTAACTAAATGAATATCGTTGAGTACAACAAATGTGAGGGGTGCTAATATTTTCCCCTTGCATAGTTGACTCCTAAACCCTAATTTGGTTGCGATGACCATCTAATCCTTCACTCTTTGTGGGTTTTAACGATATTTTCACATTAATTTTGGAATAAATAAAGTTTGATGGCGACTTCGTTTTATTTCAAGCGTAAAATGTGCTCAGGTATTTTTTACGCCGAGACAACTAGGGACTCTGATGGGGAAACCTAAGAGAGTCCACCCTAGTTTATTTTTTTTCATTGATTGGTAGCTTTGTTTGCATTTCTTTTCAAATGTTTATGTTTCCTTTATCTTGTTTTATTATATTGGAAAAAGTACTATGAGAATGAGAAAACACCAATTTCACGATGTCATACCCCAACTTTTGTCCCATGCATTTCATTCCACTAGATCATTTGTATTTCATTCCTTCAATAAGGCATGGGTTCAAAGAATTGTCATTTTGTGCAAGATTAGGGTTTGGTTCCTACCAATTCATTTCTTCATCATTGAGCATCCAAAGTTAGAGGATTAGGGTAAATTTCATCATGTTTGAGTTTACTAAATTTAGCTGAGGATCATTTTCATTTCAGGGCATTTTCATCAACTGGAAGAAACGGTTTTATCTCATTAAAGGATGCACTATGTTTTCTTTTGAGAATTTATTGATTCAAGGTATTCTTTTTGGTCTGTATCATACTGGTGATTAAGGAAAAAAAGTTGTGCATCAAGGTGATTATTGTAGAATTGAGATGGAAACATTACATGAAAGTTTACTGGATGCAATTTTGTGAAGAACGAATCTTTATTCAAGGTCTCAAATTCATGATTTATCAATGATAGATTTAAAGCTAAGGTAAGAAGATTCGTTCATGTGGTTCCTTGGTATATAATGAATGCATTGTCAAGTTATAAGTATCAAAGTTCATCACATTGCTCATTACTCATTTAAGACATTATTCAAATTTTCAAGTTGCATTCAAAGATGTCACCAAGTACCATTCAAAGTTCATTTAATATAGTTATAAGATATTATAATATTTCATTTTTGAAATACTATAACAAAGTAATTACAAGAGATTTCATGCTAATCTAATCATAGTCCTCAAAACATCCATTCTTCAAACATCATTCATGCTCATTTCCAAAGGCCTTATTCATGTTGCATAAAACCTGCACAAATCAAACAAAAAAATCAACCCAAATGCAAGAGAAAAAGAGAAAGAAAATGTAAACATTGACACATGAAAAAATCAGAAAAAATTTCACAAGATGAAAAAAAAGTAGAAAAAGTGAATAATTGCATGAAAATAGCAAGGTTAATGGTGCTGCCACATGAAAGTTACCTGCAACGTTTTCGAAACAGATGCAATACCTTTAAAAAACTCCCATCCAACCCTAGAACCAACTCCTAACCAAGCTACTATGTAATCTACATTTTCTCATTCATAAAGGAAGGGGGAAGTCACTGAAAAACCCGAATAGAGAAAATAACTCAGTGAAAACGGCCACCACAAAAACAAGAACAAGCAACAGATAGCCATATTTAGCAGTAACAAGCAATTAGAAAACAACTTAGCAACGACAAACTAACAAAAACTCAACCAAAATCCCCATGAAAACCACCTCTACCATGAATATTCCAAATATATGTTCACCTTCATATTTTCTCCATAGACACTCAACATACGTCAATGATCCCTCTACTAACCTCACACTTGCAACTTACACTCAAAATCCACCTATTCAACAACATCAACACAACAGATCGAAACAACACAATAGTAACAACACGAAGCTATAGAGCAGCATCTCAGATGAAGAAGGAGAACCAAACAAGAGTAAGAGCGGAGGAAGAATAGAATGTACCTGAGTTGGTTTAGAGCTTCGTCAGCGGCGGTTACCACCAGACCAGCTCCGGAGAGGCAGCCCCAGTAATTCTATAACCACGTGAAAAAGATATTAGCTTTGGAGAAGCCACATGAGGCATGGCTCCAGGATGTCCTTATAGCCTCTGAAGTGAAGGACCTTTGTCAGATAGGTACACCATGATCCACAACGAGATGTTCATGGAATTTGAGGAGAGATGGCACCCTGAGACGTCCTCCTTCCATCTACATCATGGTGAGGTCACTAATACATTAGAAGATATCTCATGTCTATTGCATATACCTATTTGGGGTATCCTTCTCTGTCACGGTAGGATGACGAGGTAGGAAGCGAGAGAACTTCTGGTTGAAGAGCTTGTGGCTAATCCATTACATGCACTTAAGGAGGTGGATGAGACCCTCGACGCTTACGATGGTTTTCCTTCCTGATCCAGAGGTATACTGATGCGCTAGTTGCGGCACGACACACTAATGGTGACCCAACTAAGGTGGATATACACAGACAACATGTGTTAAGGTGTTTATTTCTATATTTGATCGACACTCAGCTGTTTATAAACACGAGCTCCATCTATATGGATGTCACTTACCTCAGGTACTTTTTAGATCCCACACGGATCCTTGAGAACAACTGGGGGGCACCAACACTGGCGTATAATTATTCGAGACTAGGGGACAGATGTCCGTGGAAGACTAGGACTGTCGCAGGGAGCTGTTCACTATTAATGGTGTTGATATTACAACACTCTGCGATGATCATTGGCTGGGGAGTTGTGGAGGAGTACACTAAGGCCTGGCCACGTGCTCGTTCCTTAGTCCCCCTCATAGGGAACTAGGCAGTGGAGCCTTACAGAGTATATCTGGACCGCATGGTTGCCGAGGACACCCGCTATGAATGCTATGTTGCTCATCGTGAGACGTGCATGTTTGATGACACTGCATTGTTCTCTAGACACACGAAGGCTAGAATAAAGAACCCTCACCCCATGAAATAATTTTCCAGAATCGATAAGATGAGGTTTTTTCGCTTCCACAAGAGTCACACCATATCTGGAACCTTTAGATGATCTTACTGGTTTTGGTGATGACAACACCTTATGTCAAACACCATTTGTGAAGTCTTTATCTGTCAAGACGGTTCAATGGTCAAGATATTCTCTATGAGATCAATATGTTCTTTCTGAAATCAAATGTCAAGCCTCACTGATGACAACACCAAAACTCAAATGGCGTTTGATTAATTCTTCAGTAACAATATCGAAAGTCAATTGAAGTTGCCTTAGTGCCAAGAGATGAAAATGTATTTGTGAAATTTTTGTCATGCTTGTTGTAGCGGTGAAATTGGTAAGACTAAAGCCATGGAAAAGACTTAGTTCATTTGTTTAAAACAGAGTCGCCACCGCGCTTTATTGTTTCCAAAAAGGAATGAGATAAAGAGTGAATAATATCCACAGAAGTTTTTAAAATCAAAACTAATAAACTTATCAGAGATTTGGGTAAGAGGGTTTGTTATACAAGGGGAAGGTTTTAAGGACCCCTCATATCCATGGTACTCCATGGGAACCTCTTTGAAAATTTTATTGTTTTTGTGTACATCTATTTTGAAAAGCATATGTGAACTTGTTTAAAAAGAGTGTGGGGATGGGAAAAGAAGTTTTTGAAAGTGAGCTCGATAAGACATCGCATCTTAGGCCTACATACCCCTTTAACAATAGGGAAGTCAGAGCTTTTGTAGTTCCTCTTAAAAGGAAAATAAAAGGAGGCCAAAGTGGCCAAAATCTTTTTGGGTGTTAAGCTTTAACAATACTCAACGGGTTTTTGAAAATGTTAAGCTTTAAAAATACCTAACAAGTTTTTAATAAAAAGGGACCAGGCTTTAACAATACAAGGTCAATGGACTAAGATTAGTTTCACCGGGAATAATTCTCCTCTTAGTGTCAAGGTTTCAAAACAAAAGGGTGGTTGAGCTTTAACAGTACAAAACCAATAGTGGGTTTAAAAAGGTTGAGCTTTAACAATACAAAACCATTTTTAAATTTGAAAAGGTTATGCTTTAATAATACAAAACCATAAAGATAGGTGAAAAGCTTTAACAACACTTTAACACAAAATAAAAGAGATTTGGAAAAGAGTTTGAGATTTAAAAGACATATTTTTTATTTAATTTTTAAATGAAGTAAAAATAAATATTTTTGGATTTTTAATTTATAACATGAAAATATAAAACAAAAATAAGAAGTACAAAAACATTGGAGTAAAAAAGATCAATTTTACTATTTTAAATTTTTTTTCAAAGTTTAATAGAAAGTGGAATAAAACTAGTGTTAGAAAGAAGGATTTGTGGTCCATGGGGTTTGAACTCAGGACCTTCAAGTCATGGACTCAAAATTTGACCATTGGGCCAAGCGCCATCTCTTGTCATTAGGCCTATCCTTGTTCAACACATATTAAAACAAGCAAGGGAAATGTGAAAAAAAATAAAAGAACAAAATGTCTGGGGCGCGGGGGATTCGAACCCCAGACCCTATAGACAGGCTTCACACCAACACACTTGCGAACTGAGCTATAACGATGTATTCGTTATTGAACTAAATTGCAATAAATATAGAACAAACAAAGTTTAAAAACTAAGTTTTAGACTTCATCTTCTTCGTTCATCAACAACAACAACAATGGCTTTCAAATTCAAACTTTCTTAAATCTCAACCAACTTGGACAAAATAAAAGTGCATTCCACTCAGAATTCAGACACGAATCCAACCATGTATTTAACAAACATTTATTCATCCTCAATCACATGAATTTTTGGAAAATACGTATGAAACCTAAAAATCATTTTTCAAATTAAATCTTCAAAAGACAAAATTAAGCCATAAAACCATAGGGCTATTGATCCTCACATCTTTCTGAGTTGAATGGTATCAAGTTTCATGAAAATAAGTACCTGAATAACTAAATGCAAGTTTCAATAAGTGTGTCTCTGAGCTGGGATCGATTTCAGTAATGGGAGTGTTACATAGTAAGTTTGATGATCTGAGTAGCTTCCCTGACCTTCATTGATGCTAGATGGATGATTTGAATGGACTGAGTATGCCAGATACTTCAAACCTGATACCTCCTTCTTCTTGAGCAGGCAATAATGGCAATTGATGAAGATGATGTTACATATGCAATTTTTTGTTTTGGATAGCTTATATGAGTGATATGTCAGGTGTTTGGATAGTTTGTTTGGACAATGTGCTTAAGAAATTATGTTTGGAAGGATAAGGCCTTTTGTGAAGCTTTAATGGAGGTATGAGAGTGATTTTTGGCTAGGGGTTTTTGGTAAGTTTTTGGAGGTGATCAACAGCTTCCAAATGATGTATGGAAAATGTTAGAAAGGTTGGTTTGCTACCAGAACTTCTCTAACTAAAAATTGCTATGAAAATCCAAATGACACAAAGAATGGATTTTTGAATGAAGAGTGACTTTGGGATTTCTTGTGTGTTTGATCATGGAAGAAAGTCCCTCTATTTATAGGCCAAAATTAGGGTTTGTGGGTGAAGGAATCTTAGAATTTGGAGATCACATGTGAGAGTTGTTCAACTTTGCTTCTTGGTGAAGTTACCTTGAAGTTATGGTTTCCATGGTACTTGCAATGCTTTAAACATGAGCTTAGGGTGATTCTTCTGAGTTCTAGAGTGTTGCTTGTTGGTTTTGGTTTGCTTTTGGATCAGAAGCAACAATGTAGTGGCTCAAGAGTACTTGTGATTGTGATTAAAGTCACTTTACTAGAATGGAAGTGTTAACTTTGTTCCATAAATGATGTAATTCAATGGGAAATGGTGAAAGCACTTGGATCATAGCTCAAAAGCAAGTGAAATCAACTGAGTTTGGTGCCTTGAACAAGTTAGAGGAGCTGCAAGAAAGGAATCTTTCATTTTGAAACAGTTTTGGTTCATAACTTCTTCATTTTCATGGAACTTTTCAAGTGTTATGGAGCCTTCTACACAAAATCATATCTCATAGCTCAATCCATGGAATTTCATGCTTCCCTTGCTACATACTTCAATTCACTTGTTAAAAGTTTCCTCAAACTCTTTTGGAATCATGAAGAAAAATGGCCACAAAGTTAGGAAAAATCCAAGTTAAAACACTTAAAAATTTTCCAAGTTTTTTGAACATAATCTTCATAATTCCATGTCTCTCAAAATAATCATTTTTTGTTGAAATGATATAAGTGAAAAAGTTGTTTATTTGATCAGGATCTATAACTTTCATGTTGGGAGATTTTTGAGTGTGTAGGTGAAATTTGAAGTTCCCAAAATGACATCAAAATCACCTAAGAACCCTAATTTTGACTTTTGTTGACTTTTTTATTCTTGATGAATTTTCTTGATTTCTCTTGGTCAAATGTCTTCCATAATCATATGATGATGATTTGAATCCCCAAAAGTTCATGGTTGACCATTTTTCTCAAAAGTGGTTGACCCACACAATAGACTTTTTCCAGATGAACTGCAGTTTTGTGGATTCCATATGAATCAAGGTATCCTCTTCAAATGAATGTTTTGAATGGATTATAAAATTAATTTTGTCAGTACAAGATTGATAATCTATGTTCAGAGTCTGGTTTTGATGATAACAAGCATATATTTTGTGAGTAACAATTTTATTACTAATGATTTCATTGAGTGTGCAGATACTATGTTATAAAGCCTTATACGACAACATTAGAAAGACACATCATCAGAAGTTCTGGTACAAAGAGCAAGAATTCAACAAGACAAGCTTCAAGGATTTAAAACAGAAATATCAATATACATGAAGATCCGTTACAACAAGAAGATCACATGAATATAAGATCAGAAGTTCTGATAGAGTAACACAGTGAAATACAAAAAGCTACAACAGCAAAGGCACACGTGGACAAGAAAAGAAAATACAATTTCAGCCTACAAAAGTTCACAATCAAAAGAAAAGCCGTTACAAACATCATCATTATCAAAACGGTTGCAACAAGTTAATGTAACAACTCCCAAGGTTGATAGAAGAAGCAACCCACATGCAGCGCGTTGAAAAAGACAAGCTTAATCAAGGAAACATGCTACCAACTGTCATTATCACGCTAATGATAAGATTCTGCCAAGAACAACACTTGTCATTCATGATTCAATCGAGACAAAGCATTCAAAGAAATATTCAAACAAATCTCAACAGCTAGATTCCAACGGTAACTCATCAAGCTATATATATATAGATCAAACTTCAAACTTGAATGTGTGACTATCATACACCAAAGTGCATTGAGTGTGCATCCAAAGTGAGTATCCATGGTGCAACTACAGAGTGCAGCAAAAGAGACATCTTGAGAGAAAATATATAGAGAGAAGCTGAGCATGAAATTATAAATGAAGAAATGTGAGATCATGCTTCAGAAGTTACATCAAGAGACAACATACACAAAGTGGGTGATGAATCAATTATGTTGAAATACACATGAGATGCCTATGTGAAGAAAACATAAAAGAGTGAAAAAGAAATTTATGCTGTTAATCACTATTCTCTATTGGAGTCATTAGAAGTTCACTAATACTTGATCAGTTCATACATTACTCACATTGAATGACTAGAGAAACTGAATACGCTGAGTTGTTGCTCGAGAGTGTTTCATGTTTGCTTATGATCATTAAATGTGTTATCAGTTGTAACAAGCTTCACGATCAGTATTCAAGAAGAAGAGGAACATTGGAAGAAGCAATTTAAAATAGATTTGTTGCTCTAAATCTGCTTGAAGAGGAAATGAAGATCAAATCAGAGGCAATCAACATAAGAGCTGGTGCTCCATATCTGCTTTTGAAGATGAAAAGAAGAAGGTCTTGCAAGAAGGAATTAATTTCAAGAGCTGAAGCTCTAATCTACTTACTCTGAAAAGAAAAGAACAAACTCAATGAAGCAATTAACACAAGAGCTGCTGCTCTTAATCTGCTTTCAGAAAAAAGAGGAAGATTACTTGAAGAAGCAACTCAAAATAGAGATGTTGCTCTAAATCTGCTTTCAGAAGAAGAAAAAGATCTCCTCCAGAATTTGAAGAAAAGAAGACTGCATGATATTCTACTTCTTGTAATAATATGTAAAATACGTAGAGTTGTTGCTCGTAGTGTGTTATATCTTAGGAAACTTCTGATAGAATTTTTAGGCAACAGAAGTGACTTCTAGTCAGTGTGTCGTAAGTATATGTACTTAAGAATAGGGGAAATCTGCTTATCTAAGAAGCACACTTGTAGTCACAACAAGTTAGTTGTGCAAGGGTTAATCACAGTAGTTGGCTGTGAAGGAGTCAATGGATGTTATATCTGTGGATCAAATCACTGAACAATCCACTGCAGTTAGTCACGAGCAGTTGGCTTGTGCAGGATTACTAGATTGATGAACTTTATATCTCGTTGAGATCATTGAACGGTTCAGTCATCTAGGGGTTAGTCACTCACGGGTAGCTTGTGCAGGGTTAGTCATAGCAGTTGGTTGTGCAGGTTGTTAGTCACGACAGATGGATCGTGCAGGTGTAATCAAGTTTGGTTATAGTGGATTAAGTCCTCTATTGAGAGGCAAATCACATGAGGAGGGTGGACTGAAGGTAGCCTTATTTAGAAGGTGAACCAGGATAAAAATGAACGTGTCTTTTACTTTCTGCATAATTCATTTAACTCAGAACATTCACGCAGAATGTCTTCAGAACTGTACTGAGACAAGTCAGAAGTTCTGATGATATAAAGAAGTTAAAATGAATATCTCATTGGTTATGCAACTCCATTCCAAGCATGCTTCCGCAACATTAAAGCATATCCGGAAGATGAAATACTAAGAGAAAGGGAATTTTAATTTTATAAAGAATATAATTCAATCCCTCCCTTTCTTGTGTATTTCTCCACCTTCAGATTTTGATGCTCTTGAATCATGGTTTGAGTCTTGGAGCCATGTCCTGATTAAAAGTCAACCCTCTAGTGGAATTAGGTGAAAACCCTAACTTGGGCCATCCTTGGACTTGGATATTGATGAGAGAACCCTTTGAATCATAGGAGAATGTTGAAATTCCTTGTGGGCCTCAAAACCCTAATTTGCCCAGTCTCCTCTTGATTAGTCTCCTATCTTAGGACACAAGCAACAAGCAACAATCTTTTTGTATTTTATGGTTAGAAAATAATATGTGCTTGATGATAATGATAATCCTAATATTTGGGAATATGGTGGGATCTCAGTGGTCAAAAATTGGGGTACAACACTTGTTTTGTACTTATCTTGTACTTTACTCAAGAGAGTGTGGTCTTTTGGTTCGCTGTGGTTGTGTGGCTAATGAGTTGTGGCTCGTGGTGGAATATAGAGAGACAAAGGGAATGACTGCATCTTCGGAGATGGTGTTGCTCGGTGTGCGAAAGAAAAATAGTGAGTTGTTATTTTTTTTACTACCTTGCTTCCATTTTCTTCTTCCTTTGCTTCTTTTATTAATTTTTTGAGTTTTTTATTTGGGTTTTTCTGGCATTCCCATGTTTTAGCCTAGAACAATACAACTCATTTTCGAAAAATTTATTTTTTTAAATCCCCATTTGTTAAATATGTTTCTTATTTATGCAAAAAAATCAAGGTTTGAGTGTATCTTTTGTTAATTGAACACTTTGTTTGCTTGATGTAGAGAAAAAATCATAACAATAGAATTGTTTGTAAAGCCAACTCGGAGTAGTAGAGTAGAGATATTGTTGAATCATGGAAATGATAACTATTAAAAGAAAGTCAAGAGGAAGAATTACCAAAGAAGAACAACTGTTGCAAAAAAAATTAAAATTTTAGTTTTTCTTTTATAATTTTTATTGGATTTTTGATAATAAATTAATTCTATTTTTTTGTAATAAATAAATATTAAAACTCATATATTTTATTTTCCCTAGAATAAATGATTTCTCTTTTTTATGATGAAAAATAATAATTGTGGTATATATATATATATATATATATATATATATATATATATATATATATATATATATATATATATATATATATATATATATATATATATATATATATATATATATATAACTAAAAACTAAAAATAAATGACTTCTACGATAAAAATGATGATAATTGTGGTGATAAGCAGGGCTTTTGAAAAAATCCAAGAACTTAACCGAACTATCGAACTGAAGTTAAAATAACCAAACCGTTATGTATGGTTAGTGATCCAAACCATTATGCACAAACAGTTCTAGAACTGAACTGTAACAGAAACTGAACCAAACTGAAACTGAACCCGAACCGAACCAAAACTAAAAATGAAAAATGCTTAAAAACAAGTTTAAATTTTTTTAAAATAAAAATAAACATAGCTTAATGGTTCGGTTCTTTAATAAACGGATCGGTTTGGAAAAATCTGTCTTCTAACGGTTCGGTACGGTTCAAAATTTCAAAACGGTATACCAAACCAATAAGTTTGGTTCAGTTAGGTTCTTAGTAAATTGAAATGATCCAATTCAGTTAGAGTGAATTTTTATTATGGTTCAGTTTTTATCATGAACCGTACCATGAACACCCCAAGTGATAAGCTAACTTATAGAATTTTAGTAAAATAAATATCATTTGTATTTTTAAATATACTTTTTAAATAATCAGACCAAAATAACGGTACTGCAAAACCACATATGAAGAATCAATCGGATATCATGCTAGGTTTCATGTAATGATTTATTCATAGTTTCATCAAGCAATTCTCATGAAGCATCTTCGAGAAGATGAACGATGTAACACCCCAAATCTACCCCGCAATAAACAGGAATATCAGAGTACAAAATTTCAAACAAATAGAACATAACGATTCGGAGCATCAAATTTTAAACAAACAACATCACATACGTACATCATGCTCAATCACTTAGATACATAACACACATGTAGGAGAACAATATCGAAATCATTAATCATTGTCAGCCAATCAAGTACTTGCATCGCAGCGGAAAATCATATGTCAACAACAATACAACTCTTAATATCACGGCCAAACACGGCACAATACATCTAAAAAGTCTCAGCATAACATAAAGACAAGTTTAACAAGGATAAACACAAGAAGCAAAAACATAAACAAGTAATCCAACGTTCCCCGAGTGCTATGTATCAGAGCATCGACACACACCGACTCGAGCTATAGTACACGACTACTCCGCGTCATTACCTGCACGTTACCAACGGAGGGTAACATTCAAAAAGAAAGGGTGAGATATCATTCATTGTAAATAAGTGTATGATAATATTCAAAGCGGAGAAATAATCATACATCGGTCACCACTTCTCAACATATATCACTTACTACTATTCACATCATTCATCATCTTACCGACAATAATAATATCAATCTCAATTAAGGCATACATAGTCATCTATCACATATGCTCAACAAAACAACCATCAAATCGACACAAGATAACATTCATGTTATGCACACACAAACAGTCAAATACGACTCATCATACGACTTTACTTATGCAACTCGAACAATGCAAATGCATGTGGTACCATTGGAGTAAAACTCCCGTCTCAAACAATTGCCATTGGGCCGTCTCAAACATTCGCCACAAGGGCCGTCTCAAACATTTACCACTAGGGCCGTCTCAAACAATGCAATGAATGTGACTCAATGATGCACATTCACAATCACACTTAACGACATAATCGACTCAAACAACATAATCTACGTATACGACATGATCAACTTAAACGACATAATCAATTCCGGATATCCAATGTCAACAAAATCCAATTCAAGAAGATTCCAAGAGTTTTCAAAGTTATACTAAGCATATTCTACGGAAAGACATCAATAAGGGTTTCACGTAGGTTCAAACGGCACTTAAAAAGGAGTTATGGTTCAAAAGTTACATCATTTCAAAGTATAGGAAAAGTTCTGCAAGACAGGGTTCGCGGCGCCAACAAAGTTCGCGGCACGAACTGAGTGAATCAAATAATTCCTAAGTTTCTGCCAAGCAGTTCGCGGCGCCAACAAGGGTTCGCGGCGCGAACTGAGCAAATCCAATTTTTCCGGAGTTTCTGCCAAGCAGTTCGCGGCGCCAACAAGGGTTCGCGACGCGAACTGGCGATTTTCAGAAACTCCCAAACACAGAAAAAACATACGAAACCCATCCCAAAACCCTTAAACTCAACCCAATCAAGATGGAAAACACCAACCATCACGAACAGTAACAGAATACATGTCATAACCACAAATACAACGCATATTATGGGTCTTATAACATCATAACATCATCAAACATCAATTAAACACATTTCCAATCATCAAATCAAGCATTTGTTCATAGACCCTAACATCTCTGCACACAACTTCCATGGATGCAACATACAATTAAATCCCACCCAAAACATCATCATACATCCCTTTAGCATGAAAGAATCCCACCCTTACCTTAGGTTTGGATTGAAGACAACTCTAGCTTCAATATTGAGATTCCCCTCTTTCTCTTCACTCTACTCTTCTCTTCTTTCACCAAAAACCCCAAAATGAACTTCTAATTTCTATTTCCTCTAAAACCCTTGTTTTAGTTAAACCCTTACTATCTTAAATTACTAATGGGCTCTAAGTAACACCCCTCTCTTACTAATACCAAATTAGGCCCAATAATCAACAACACTTACTATCTTATATTATTTACTAACAATTTCCAAATAAAACAACATAAAATCAATTAAGCATATAATTAACACATTATTTAGTAAAACAAAACACATACCATAACACGACATAATTAAATAAAACATGCAAACTAAAAATGGGCGTTACAACTCTCCCCCACTTAGAATATTTTCGTCCTCGAAAATTACCTCAATCGAATAACTCAGGATACGACTCGCGCATCTTGCTTTCCAATTCCCACGTCATACTTTCACCGGTAGCACCCGACCAAACGACCTTCACCAAAGCAATCTCTTTGCCTCTAAGCATCTTCGTCTCGCGATCCTCAATCCTTATAGGCATAGTCTCCACCGTGAGATTATCCCGCACTTGCACATTGTCCATATGAATCACATGCGAAGGATCCGAAACATACTTTCAAAGTTGCGACACATGAAATACGTCATGCAAATTCGAAAGATTAGGCGGTAAGGCCACTCTATACGCCAAATTACCAACTCTCTCGGAAATATGATATGGTCCGATAAAATGAGGAGTGAGCTTCTTCGACTTCAAGGCTCTTCCCACACCAGTCATTGGCGTAACTCTTAAAAATACATGATCACCAGCTTGGAATTCCAAATCCTTCCTCCTCTTATCATGGTAACTCTTCTGCCTACTCTGAGAAGCCTTCATCTTCTCCCGAATCAACTTAACCTTCTCGGTAGTCTCTCGTACAATCTCAGGTCCAAGTACTACACTCTCACCCGATTCATGCCAACACAACAGAGTCCTACACCTCCGACCATACAACGCTTCAAACGGTGCCATACCGATACTCGAGTGGTAACTATTGTTGTATGTGAACTCTATCAATGGAAGATAAGTATCCCACGTACCTCCTTGCTCAAGAACAAAAGATCTCAGCAAATCCTCCAAAGATTGAATCGTTCTTTCCGTTTGACCATCTGTTTGAGGATGATACGCCGAACTCAACCTCAACTTAGAACCCAACGCCTCTTGCAAACTCTTCCAAAAATGTGAAGTGAACCTCGGATCTCTATCCGAAACAATACACAAAGGAACACCATGCAACTTCACAATCACACGGACATAAATTTCCGCCAACTTCGAAACCGGATAAGTGATGTTAATAGGTATGAAATGAGCCGACTTCGTAAGCCTATCAACAATCACCCAAATCGAATCATGTCCTCTCACGGTATTCGGCAAACTTGTCACAAAATCCATGGAAATACTATCCCATTTCCATTCAGGAACTTCTAACGGTTGCATTAAACCAGCAGGCTTCTGATGTTCGACCTTCGACTTCTGACAAGTCAAACATGCATACACAAACTGAGTTATGTCACGCTTCATTCCCGGCCACCAAAACAAATTCTTCAAATCTTGGTACATCTTTGTAGCCCGGGGATGAATACTCAGATTACTCCTATGACCTTCCTCAAGAATAGATCTTTTCAAATCCACATCATCAGGAATACAAATCCGATCACGGAACCTCAACACACCGTGCGCATCTAACTTGAAATCACCATTCTCAGCTTGATCGACTCCAATCATCGAATCAACCAATTTCAAATCCAACTTCTGGGCTTCTCTGACACTATCCAGAAAATCATTGTTAATCTTCAACATACCCAATCGAACACTCTTAGGGGTCACTTCACATACCAAACTCATATCTCGAAATTGCTCAATTAATTCTAACTCCTTAACCATCATTGCCGACATATGCAAAGTCTTGCGACTCAAAGCATCGGCAACAACATTAGCCTTTCCTGGATGATAATTCAAACCGAAATCATAATCTTTCAACAGTTCTAACCACCTTCGTTGTCTCATATTCAATTTCTTCTGATCAAACAAATACTTTAAGCTCTTATGGTCGCTAAAGACATCAAATCTAGAACCATTAAGATAATGTCTCCAAATTTTCAACATGAACACTACAGCAGCAAGTTCCAAATCATGTGTAGGATAGTTCTTCTCATGAACTCTCAACTGTCTCGATGCATAAGCAACAACTTTACCATTTTGCATGAGCACACCTCCTAAACCCATCTTAGAAGCATCACAATAGACCACAAACGATTATTCCGGATTAGGCAATATCAAAATCGGTGCCGACGTCAACCTTTTCTTCAACTCAACAAAGCTCTCTTCACAAGGAACACCCCATACAAAAGCTTTACCCTTACAAGTCAACTTAGTCAACGGAAGGGCTAACTTAAAGAAACCTTCAATGAACCTTCGAACCTCGGTAGCCGACTTAGGAGTTTCCCATCTCAACACGGCATCAACTTTAGACAGATCCACGGCAATACCATCACTCGAGATGACATGCCCCAGAAAACTAACCTCTTTCAACCAAAACTCACACTTGGACAACTTAGCATACAACTTCCTCTCTTTCAAGACTTGCAATGACAACTTCAAATGCTCAGCATGATCTGATTCTGATTTAGAGTAAATCAAAATGTCATCAATGAACACCACCACGAAACGATCCGGATACTCGTGGAAAATGAGGTTCATGTACTCCATAAATACTCCGGGTGCATTAGTAACACCGAAGGGCATCACAGAATACTCATAATGTCCATAACGTATTCTGAAAGCCGTCTTTTGCATGTCCTCATCTTTCACTTTAATCTGATGGTAACCCGACCTCAGATCAATCTTGCTAAACACACGAGCACCAACCAATTGGTCCATCAAATCATCGATCCTTGGAAATGGGTACTTATTCTTGATCGTTACCTTATTCAGCTGACGATAATCAATACAAAGCCTCATACTTCCATCCTTCTTCTTAACCAACAACACTGGAGCTCCCCACGGTGACACACTAGGTCTCAAGAACATCTTCTCAAGCAGCTCTTCCAATTGCTTCTTCAATTCAGACAACTCTAAAGCAGACATTCTGTACGGTGCCATAGACACAGGTCTAGTACCAGGTACAAGATCAATAGAGAACTCAACTTCTCTCTCAGGCGGCACATCAGGAATTTCATCAGGGAAAACTTCAGGAAATTCACATACTACCTTCAACCTTTCTGTTACAGCCTGATTCTCGACAGACATCGAAGCAACCAACGCGAACACTTGAACATCTTCTTTCATCAACAAACAAAATTGTCTGGACGATAACAATTCTAAGCTTTCCTCTTCAGGAGAAGAAAACCTCACAGACTTATCAAAACAATTAATGTGAACATGGTTATGCCCTAACCAGTTCATCCCCAAAATCACATCCAAACCTCTCAACGGCAAGCAAATAAAATCAACAAGAAAGTCTCTGTCGAAAATTGACACGGGACACTTAAGACACACAAGAGAAGTAGTCACCGATCCCTTAGCCGGAGTATCGACAACCATTTCTCCGTTCATAGCAGATAACACCAGACCCAATCTATCAACACAATCAGTAGATATAAAGCAATGCGTAGCACCGGTATCAATAACAGTAATCAAAGGAATGCTATTAATGAAACATGTACCTCGGATGAGTGAATCCTCACTAGTGCTCTGAGTTCCCGACAAGGCGAACACCTTCCCACTAGATTGTTCCTTCTTGGGCTTCTGACACTTGCTTCCAATATGGCCTTCTTCACCACAGTTGAAACACACCATATCCTTATGCGTACAATCGGATGATGCATGACCAAACTTCCCACAACGGTAGCATCTTCTAGCATCACCGTCACACGACGTGCTCTTGTGACCAACCTTGCCACACTTGAAGCACACAATACCAGCAGGAGCATCTCCCCCACTAGTTCTCTTACCCTCAACCGTTTTCTGCTTTCCCTTTCCACTCGAAGCTTCATAAGGCTTACCACGACCTTGATAACCCTTTCCCCTCTTCTCACTTATCACGCGATAATGAGCATTGTTATCCTCTTCATAGATCCGACAACAATCAACCAAATCAGCAAAGATACGAATCTTCTGGTAACTTATTTCTTTCTTAATCTCCGGACGCATCCCATTCTCAAACTTAATGCACTTGGAAAACTCACCATTCGGCCCATCATAGTGTTGGTAAAACTTTGCCAACTCACCAAACTTAGCAGCATACTCCACAACGGATTTGTTCCGTTGACTTAGCTCAAGGAATTCAATTTCCTTCTTGCCACGGACATCTTCAGGAAAGTACTTCCTTAAGAACTCCACGCGAAACACAATCCAAGAGATATTTTCACCACTCGCTTCCAATCTCCTACGGGTCTCTAGCCACCAATCATCCGCCTCAACTGCTAGCATATGAGTCCCATACCGAACCTTCTGTTCAGGAGTACAATCCATGACACGGAAAATCCACTCAATCTCCTTAAGCCATGTCAATGCGCCATCAGGATCATAAGTTCCTTTAAACACAGGAGGGTTCTCTCTTTGGAAGGTAGCCAAACTCCGAGAAGCAGCACTCTCTCCACCATTCGGTTGGTTCTCCAAAGCTTGAGCCATTGCTTCCAAAGCAGCAGCTATTGCAGCATCATTCCTCCCAGCCATCACAACTCTTCACTACAACACAAAAGCAATCAACACAAACAATAATATACGCTTGTTAGACTACACTACGACACGTCACATGGCCGGACAAGATCGACCTGCTCTGATACCGCTAATGTAACACCCCAAATCTACCCCGCAATAAACAGGAATATCAGAGTACAAAATTTCAAACAAATAGAACATAACGATTCGGAGCATCACATTTTAAACAAACAACATCACATGCGTACATCATGCTCAATCACTTAGTGATAAGCTAACTTATAAAATTTTAGTAAAATAAATATCATTTGTATTTTTAAATATACTTTTTAAATAATCAGACCAAAATAACGGTACTGCAAAACCACATATGAAGAATCAATCGGATATCATGCTAGGTTTCATGTAATGATTTATTCATAGTTTCATCAAGCAATTCTCATGAAGCATCTTCGAGAAGATGAACGATGTAACACCCCAAATCTACCCCGCAATAAACAGGAATATCAGAGTACAAAATTTCAAACAAATAGAACATAACAATTCGGAGCATCACATTTTAAACAAACAACATCACATACGTACATCATGCTCAATCACTTAGATACATAACACACATGTAGGAGAACAATATCGAAATCATTAATCATTGTCAGCCAATCAAGTACTTGCATCGCAGCGGAAAATCATATGTCAACAACAATACAACTCTTAATATCACGGCCAAACACGGCACAATACATTTAAAAAGTCTCAGCATAACATAAAGACAAGTTTAACAAGGATAAACACAAGAAGCCAAAACATAAACAAGTAATCCAACGTTCCCCGAGTGCTACGTATTAGAGCATCGACACACACCGACTCGAGCTATAGTACACGACTACTCCGCGTCATTACCTGCACGTTACCAACGGAGGGTAACATTCAAAAAGAAAGGGTGAGATATCATTCATTGTAAATAAGTGTATGATAATATTCAAAGCGGAGAAATAATCATACATAGGTCACCACTTCTCAACATATATCACTTACTACTATTCACATCATTCAACATCTTACCGACAATAATAATATCAATCTCAATTAAGGCATACATAGTCATCTATCACATATGCTCAATGAAACAACCATCAAATCGACACAAGATAACATTCATGTTATGCACACACAAATATTCAAATACGACTCATCATACGACTTTACTTATGCAACTCGAACAATGCAAATGCATGTGGTACCATTGGAGTAAAACTCCCGTCTCAAACAATTGCCATTGGGTCGTCGCAAACATTCGCCACAAGGGCCGTCTCAAACATTTACCACTAGGGCCGTCTCAAACAATGCAATGAATGTGACTCAATGATGCACTTTCACAATCACACTTAACGACATAATCGACTCAAACAACATAATCTACGTATACGACATGATCAACTTAAACGTCATAATCAATTCCGGATATCCAATGTCAACAAAATCCAATTCAAGAAGATTCCAAGAGTTTTCAAAGTTATACTAAGCATATTCTACGGAAAGACATCAATTAGGGTTTCACGTAGGTTAAAACGGCACTTAAAAAGGAGTTATGGTTCAAAAGTTACATCATTTCAAAGTTTAGGAAAAGTTCTGCAAGACAGGGTTCGCGGCGCCAACAAAGTTCGCGGCACGAACTGAGTGAATCAAATAATTCCTAAGTTTCTGCCAAGCAGTTCGCGGCGCCAACAAGGGTTCGCGGCGCGAACTGAGCGAATCCAATTTTTCCGGAGTTTCTGCCAAGCAGTTCGCGGCGCCAACAAGGGTTCGCGACGCGAACTGGCGATTTTCAGAAACTCCCAAACACAGAAAAAAACATACGAAACCCATCCCAAAACCCTTAAACTCAACCCAATCAAGATGGAAAACACCAACCATCACGAACAGTAATAGAATACATGTCATAACCACAAATGCAACACATATTATGGGTCTTATAACATCATAACATCATCAAACATCAATTAAAGACACTTCAAATCATCAAATCAAGCATTTGTTCATAGACCCTAACATCTCTGCACACAACTTCAATGGATGCAACATACAATTAAATCCCACCCAAAACATCATCATACAACCCTTTAGCATGAAAGAATCCCACCCTTACCTTAGGTTTGGATTGAAGACAACTCTAGCTTCAATATTGAGATTCCCCTCTTTCTCTTCACTCTACTCTTCTCTTCTTTCACCAAAAACCCCAAAATGAACTTCTAATTTCTATTTCCTCTAAAACCTTTGTTTTAGTTAAACCCTTACTATCTTAAATTACTAATGGGCTCTAACTAACACCCCTCACTTACTAATACCAACTTAGGCCCAATAATCAACAACACTTACTATCTTATATTATTTACTAACAATTTCCAAATAAAACAACATAAAATCAATTAAGCATATAATTAACACATAATTTAGTAAAACAAAACACATACCATAACACGACATAATTAAATAAAACACGCAAACTAAAAATGGGCGTTACAAACGATAGATGAAAAGCAACATGTATGCGTCAAGGCTACCCATGAAAAAGATAATTATAAGGTAAGTACATTTTCCTACGAAATTAGAAAGAAACATCTTAGACATTTGATATAATATTAAATTTCTTGAAAATGGTGATGAAATGCTTGGAAATGAATTTGCTGATTTTAGAAGACAATCGTTAAAATCTAGCAAATGTGAAACATGTGATTCTTTAAATAATGAAGTTAATAGTTTGCATGAAATCCTAGGTAAATATACAAAGGAAAAATAAAGTTTAAATTTAATCTTATCGAAAGAAAGGACTTCATATTATATAACTGGATTAGTTTATCAACCTAATAAGTCGTTTATCAGTATTTGTTTTGCTAAGGAGGCCAATCATCCTATTTACAAATGCAATTATTGTCATTTAAAGATGGAATATATGGTAATGACTTAAGCCATCTTAAATCCTCTAACGCAACAAGACACAAAAACATATGGGTACCAAAAACAAAAACTTAAAGTGTTTTGCGTGAATGAATTGTGAACTTCAAGGCTTTAAAGGTAAATTAAAGAAATTTTGAATAAAGGGTACGTGTGAAGATTTCACCAAAGAAAGATGATTTGATGGTCTTGATGGATAATTAAGTCTTTGGAAAGAATCTTTGGTAAACAATATTTAAGAGATATATCTCTCAACAAAGAATGATGCTCAAAGATCACTTGATGAGTCAGCAATTTAGAGAGATTAAATTTCTTCGAGTTTGTTAATGCTATTAAAAGGGGGAAGGGGTCTTAATATCTTGTGTTTTTTAGGTAAAAAACTCAATAGAGAATAAACTCGAAAAACTCCAATTTATCCTCTAACAAGTATTTATTTAAATGTTTAGTCTATTTAATTTATTGTTAATAATCATTTACTTTGAAAAATAAAATATTTTGAGCAAAGAGATACAAAACCAAAAGAAATGGGGTGTGGAAAGAAATGGAGAGACCAAAGTCATCTAAAATCTAAATGGACTAAGGAAACGAAAAAAATACCATCTAACAAATTAAGGAAATTTCTTATCCCAACCCATGTTTTTTCAACGCACCATGCAAAGTTCTTAAAATGCCCTTCAAAACCAGAAGTATATATTCGGTGTGCACCAATATTGACATTAACGTTGGAACTAATCAAAAATATAACTACGGTATGGAACCACAAGTATATTTCTGGTTCATTGAACACCTAAAAGGCACGGTGCCTCTTCCCCTCCTATTAAAGTTTTAAAAACAAACAAACACGCTCAACTCTCTCAAAATTCTCTCAATCTCATTTTTACCGAATCAACTGGATTTGCAATCAAAGTCGTTCTAAAGCATCAAGTTTCAGTGTATTAAGCATCCAACAACAATCAAACAACCAAAAACAACAATAATCAATCAAGTAAGTTGATATTGAAATTTCAAGAGTTTATGTAAAATCGACTTAAATGTGTGTTTTAGGTCTGAAATTAGGTATCTGTGGATTTTTTTGAACATTATAAATCATTTCTAAGGTGTTAGACAAGTATTTTAAACTATCAATGGTTGTTTAATTGAGTTATTTTGTGGGGGGTAGGGTGCCATTAACGCACCTGTGAAATTGCAACAGAAACCAGAAATATACTTCTGGTTTTCAGCAAGAACAAAACTGCATGTATATTTCCAGTTTTTCCCTTAAGTGTTTTCAAGTTTGTTTTCAACATTGGTCCTTGAGTTAACATTTTTCTGTGTTTCTATAGGAGCAATTACTGACAGAGCATCTCGATTGAGACACGGCAGGGTGGCACAACACACTTTTATGCAGAGAGAAAGGAGTCAGGCAACCCAACCTCCTCCTGCATCTGGACAAGTCGTACCAGATGTACCAGCTTCATCTTTCGGTGTTCCTTCTGCTACTCCCACTACTTCGGCCTCCCGCATCGGACGGGATTCTCCAGTCCATATTCTCTACCACCGTCTCCCGTAGACGCACCTCTCCACATACATCATTTGAGGCAGGAGAGGCCTCAGATTCTCAAGTGACACCAGAGGCCCAGTCTCAGCCTTAGTCAGAGCCTCCATGAAAGCCTCCATTACAGCCACAGACGACACCAGTGGCGGCTCGTGCATAGCCTACATCTGCATCGCGAGCACCTGCACAACTTGCTTTTGGAGGAGGACCGTCTGATTTATATCCCTTCTTCCTCTTTACCCTGACCATGTTGCTTGACGTATCTGGGACGGACATGTATGAATTTTGAGTTTTGATTTATATTACATTTTAAATAATGATTTTTTAATGAATTTTGAACTTTTGTTTGTCGATTAAATCCGTCAAAATATTTATGTGGGACCGTGATACGCTCAAGGTCATTAGTCATGAGCGGAAGATCAGTAGGCTGGTACCCCTTACAGAGCCATGGTTTGATGAGGTTTTACAACCTAAGAGGTTAAAAGATTTGGCCCTGTGTAGATATAATATGGTCAGCTGGGGTATGATTAATGCTTTCGTCGAGAGGCTCAGGAGGCTATGTTTTACAGGAGGTAGCAGAGGGATGCCTCGAGGGTGACAGGCCGACTCATAATTCGCCATACCCAATAGTTTTGTTGTTGTTGTTATTTGATTGTACTTTTTTGTTATTCAGTTTGGATTACATTTTCGTATCTCATACTACTATAAAACTATTTATATATTCAGTAGTTTAAGTTCAGTAGCTTTTTGTTATTCAGTAATTTATGGTTTTTTTCCATTATACAAGTATTTGTATTATGTGCGAATGAACCGTAAATATATTAAAATGGGAAAATGGTTCTATTATAGGTAACAGAAGAAACTGAAAATATATTGTCGGATTGAAACCTCAAATATACTTCAGATTTTAGAGGAGTATTTTAGGAATTTTTTAGGGTACTTCTTTAAATCAAGAGGTGAAATAAGAATTTCGCTAAATAAAACCTAATGGACTAATCACTTATTTTCTTATACTTGCTATTCATATAAAAAAGAACGTGTTGAAAAGTTAAGAAATTTGTGCAGATGAGGCCGATAGATATTTAAAACATTGCTCTTACAATAATGCTTCATCAAGCTGTGTTGGTTGGTAACCAAATCTTTACAGAAAAAATTTCTAATTATTATTCGCATTTTGAAAATGTATGCAAGTTTGGTGTTTTTTTACACATGCATGCACAGTATTTATACACTAATAAGATAATAACATACCTCTTCACTTATTTTAATAATTGTTGAGAATCTTAACTAGCAAATATGGTATTTTTTTTTAGAAAGCAAGAGATACCATTAAATGGAGAACTAAGGATTCTCCAACCCGATTACAAAGGAAACCGAAAAACACCGACAAAAAAGAAAGATTACAGACCAATTATACACTACTAGAAATACTCAAATTTCCTGCGGAATTACCTGCGGATTTTAGCTAAATTTCCGCAGGAAACACATTTCCTGCGGATTTTCCTGCGGATTTATGTCCCCAGCTAAAACCTTCGTGGGTAATATTTTCGGCAGGAAGTTCCGCAGGAAAATCCGCAGATAAATCCGCAGGAAATATCCGCAGGTAAATTCGCAGGTAATATCCGCAGGAAAATCCGCAGCAAATCACAATCCGCAGAAAAATCCGCAGGTAATTTCTATCTCAAATTTAAAAAAAAATTATTTTATTAGATGTTTGAAACATTATAAACTATTTATTAAAATAACCATAATATAAAAATAATATTTAAAATGTTTTGAATTTAAATAAGACAAATTCAAATTCATAGAACAAGTTAGTAACGAGTACTTACATAGTCACATTATTAAAATGACTAAAAAAACCAAATTTTTACTAATCATTTGTCAACTAATTTAAAAAGACAATCCAAATTACAACCAAGTCAAAAAGAAAAAAATTAGAAATCAAAATTCACTACTAAGGTCTTCTTCATCTGATTCATCGACGCCATCTTCATTTGTGGTGGATGAGAAGAAGACCCAACAAATCTTGTTCTTGTCTTTATAACGATGCATTTAAAGCATGGACTCTGCTTGGGCTCTCACCCGCTGTCGATTCATCCCATCCAATCAGTAATTAGTTCGAACATAACCGCCTCAATAAGCTCATAAAGAAGTTCAATATTAATACAGTAAGACAACTACTATATAATACACCTTTTAATAATACCTAAAGATTGCGCCATCGTGAATTTTTCCATGGGACAGGATCCAAGTCAATAATTCCAGTAACTGTGCCCAATATCTTCGTACTCCATAATCTGTTTCAAACATCATTCTAAATCTCATTCCAAGAGAAACTTGGGCGTACATGGCTTTGTTATACTTAGCCAACGGAATAACAAATTCAGAGGAGCTGGCCCTGTTAAATTGACAAGTTTTTGTAAGAGATTGTCACAAATATTTCAATGAATACCACTCCATGTCGTGTATAACAATACATATGTACATGCCAAGTCGTACCTTGGATTGTAATAAATAGTAAAAGGACTGTTATTTGCAGCAGCATGACCTGCAGCAGCTAAAATGCTAATATGCATACTGTCGCTGGATATCATTGATGAAGAAAGCGCGGGCTGCTGTCTATTCGCGCCTCAAACCTAAAAGAAATTGCTGTTTCTCATCTCTAAAAGTGATCAACAAAAACTTGCTTAGAAAATGAGTTTCGAAAGTTTTTTGAAATTCCAACACAAAAGATATATATCTTACCTAATAAAAAGAACGGAATATCCAACGAAAAGTCTTTTTGTGCTGATAAATACACTCCAACCAGTAGTTAATAAATGTCTCTTTGGTTGTCCTGTAGTCAACGTGCTATCAATTTCAGCACTCAAACATCATAAAAAAATTCATAAAAACTTGGTCAAATCATTGAAAGATGATTCTAAGAGTGACATTACCCCGATAAATATGTCTAAATGCCCACGAATTGTCATGCAAATCATTATCAACTAGCTCCTGAGCGGGAGGTTGCATTGAAAAATCCTATCAAAACACATATGTCATCTTAGACAAGATAAATCCAGATGGACCACTTAAACTTCAACCAAATTTTGCTAACATGAATCTAGAAAAACAATAATATTGTATACATACCAAAGTATGATGCCAGTATTGCCTCCTTGTCATACCGCAGAAGAGGAAAATGAGACAATCTTTGGTACAGTTACTCATCATTGGCTTGAGAGGATGTCAAAGAAAACTATAGAACTAAATCATGGATGCAATAACAAAATATCAAGTTGAACAACTAAACCTACTTTGGTTACAGGTTGAAGAGTCATATGTGCATAGACTTCGTTAGTTTCAAGATCAGCCTGTTCCAAAATAAACAAGAACATCAATATATGTCGATAAAATTCTTCTTCAGAAGTTTTCATTATTGCATAACAGCCATGTCCCAAGCAGATAGCTCGGTTGGTCAGTCGATTCTATCAGTTTCTTAATCTCTAAGAACATTATGTTTTGAGCCGCTTTCGTATCACCATACTTTGACAACTTTTCATTTTCCCTGTATACAATCAAAAGCCCATGTTTAAAAAAAACACTTAAATATACTCATTATTAATGAAAAGCTTGAGCTCCATTGGTCCCATCACCTCTTACTGCCACAACTAAATGGACATCATCCTACATGTATTATAGCTAGTTAGCTATTTCTTCCTTATTTAAATGCCAACTTGAATGTAACAACTACATTTTACTCATTAACAATCAAATACAGTCTCTTTGTAAGGCTTAAATATATTCATTATTAATAATAGCTATGATTTACTAACAGAACAAATATTAGATTATTAAATACACTCGTTACTGATAGTCTTACTCAAATAAAACTTGGAGAATTTTTCTGCAAGACCGGGTCCAGCTGCAGCATGCAACCCAGGGCTGCTGTCTGCTTCATCCTTGACCTATTGACAAGAAACCGCACCCCGATGAGAAATACAATTTATTAGCAGCATTATATTTACTGGAGGCTTAACTGTAACTTGATATGAAATATCACTATATTACATAATCACAACACAATGGCCTGAGATGTAAGATAACTGTCAAGAATTGAGAGTACCTCTGCACTTCCACCGCCAAAAGCCATACCTGCAAAATATATGAAATTTAGTACCAAACAGGAACAAGAATATTGATATGGATTCATATGGCAAAAACATATTTTGTTTTGCTTTACATATCTTGAGCTATGATTGAACCAATACCACTAAGCATACATCCACCGCCGCTCTGCCGCTTTGAACATTAGCTGGAGGAGGAGCATGGTTGGCTGCACAAAAATATTGAGACAGTGTTATTAGAAAATACGAGTACCCCAATATCTCAGTTGGCACAAAAATTGTAAGAATGTTGTGTGATTAACAGTATTTTCCCATCGAAGACTAAATCAAAATAAACCCTAAACTTTCTAAAAAAGCAATTGTGAATCAAGTACAATAATCCATCGGTTATCTAAACAAATTTTCCATCAATATACCATCCACAAAGAATTGGAGACAAGAATTTTATGCTAATACAACCAGAGTTATTAATCCCGGATAGCGGAGCGGAGCGGCCGACCTCCGGGAATGGGAATAACGGGAATAGCGGGATATAGGATAGCGGGCTAATTATATAAAAATTATATTTTTATATATAAAAATATATAGGAATAAGTAATTTTATATATAAAAATATGAGAAATTATACATATAAAAAGTTATTATTATTCAAATAGAGGGAAGGAACCCATCTAACACATTTCATAACATTGGGAATAAAGGGAACACAAACTTCTCTCTTATTCTTAGTATTCAATCAATTCTTTGTTTCTTTCTAATTTTGCAATTCTTTTCTTTATTTTCCTAACTAATTCCTTAATAATATAATTTTGCAATGAAGCTCTTAAATAACCTTCTTAACATAATTCTGTGAGCGCCATTTGACAGTTAGCCATTGCGGGACATGTATCTGTCCAATTAAGTTCACAAAAACAAGCAACAAATGAACAAAATATCAAACAAGCAATTACCTTAATAAAAATGCATGCAATAGCAGTCCCAATACACAATCATACAAATACATATATCCTAATGCATATATCCCTTTTCACTTTTAATCTATATGTTTAATCTATATGTGACAGTCTACATGAGATTTCACTTTTACGATTGAATCTACTAGCTAGCTAATATCATATCATATGAATCCTTCTTAATCTTATTTAGAAAATATCAGTTATTAAATCATTATATATTATTGTATCTCTCATTATACCTTCTGAGATATGGACTTCTAATCAATGATGACATTACGTAATTTGTCTTTATTAGTCTTTATAAATAGTTAGTTACTTTAATTTTATTATGCATTGTTGAGTGACATTACGTAATTTGTTTATCCCATTCAAATAATAAAATGCATTGCATCATGATGACCTTAATTAATAGCTTTCTAGTATATGTTTTCCCCTGTTAGATACTACTTGAAATTCCATGCATAAATTTATTTAGTTAATTATTGACAAAATTATTGAATAATAGTATAATTAATTATTGACTGTTGCTTGACAAAATTATTTCTCACGTATAGACAACATGTAAGTCTTTAATAGAACCGGAAAGAAAACACTATATTTGTCACGCATAATGAACAATAATTACTTCTCATCAGCAATAGCACGAAACGGTAATAACAATAATTCTATGCTAATATGCAAACTAACCTGAGCATAGTCATCAATAGCAACTAAGAAACACAACAGCAACAAATCAAAAGTAAAATAAAAGCAAAAAGAGGAAAACATTCCGGTGAGGCATTTTATCGAATACCTTGTGAGCAAGATCGAAAGCTGCATTTTCTTCTCCTTGTCGCTTCAACCAGTAAGCATTCCTCCATTCTCAGCTTTATGATATCGTATGCTTGCTAACTTTAACTCAAACTAAAATTTATATTGAAATCGAATCACAATCAGTTGTAGCATAACCCGTAATGGAGTAAAAACCGTAAAAATGCAAAGAATCACGAAACAAAACTAACTTGTTCTGAGTTGGAAATTCTAGCGCAAACAGATTCTGAACACCAACGCGAACCGAATCCTGATTCCATAACAATTCGAATAAGTTTTGAAATCCAAATCTCACCAATTCGAGACCAAGAGAATATGTGTCGTAATTGTTGTTGTTGTGTAAGAATTGAGAGGGAGAGAGCATGAGTTTGAGAGAGTGTCGCACAAGAGAAACCGAGAAAGCTTGAGCCAATGCGCGTGAGGAAAAGTACTTCTCCGAAGAAGCGTTTCTGAATAAGTCGTGTTTGCTTTCACTGAAGAAGCATTTTTAGGTTTATTTTTTTGTGTAAGCTGCATATTTAGGTCACAACACAAGTATCTTAATCTTCCTTTCTATTTATTTTTTTTAATTTTATTTTTTTAAAATTTTATATTTATTATTGAAATACACCAAATTATATTATATTATATATAGAACTATATATTTTTAATATTTACAAAAATAAAAAAATTATTAAGTAAAACTAATATATTTATTATTTTATTATAATAAAATAGATTTAAATGATTTTATCTTAATTTGTTTCTTATTAATTAAAAAATTAATTTTGACATTCTATAACATAAATATATATCAATATTTTATACTTTTAATTTTATTAAAAAAATAACATTAAAATTAAAAATTAATTAAAAAACACTATAAAAATAATGAATAAAATTCAAAAAATAAAGATTAAAAATTTCAATCTAATTTTATAAATATCAATGATTATAAAATGTATAAAATTATGTTTTAAATGAGATTTAAAAAAATTGATACACTTATAGTGTAAATTAATTTTACACTATCCTTACATATTTAAAAAGCTTCTATTTTGAATCATAACTAAACAAACATAGCATGTACAATTATAACTTCTTCTTTTTTTGTAAAATATTATAACCTTATTATTTACAAACCCATTACAAAACCTATATTTCTTTTGTCAAAAATAAAATATTCTATGTGAAGCTAGAATACAAAAGTGAACCTAAAGTAAAAACTAAGTTGTTGGGTGAAAATATAAGTGTGAATTTTAAACCAAAAAATAATTTTTGATAAAATTTAAAGAAAACTTATTATTATTCTTAAAAAATATTTAAATCTATTAAGCTTTTTTGAAAAAGAATAACAAAATCTATTAGACTTTTTTTCAAACAAAGATTTTTATGTTACAAGACAAATATTTTGTATTATTGTTTACATTAAAAAAATAAAAAAAAACTACAAAATAATCCGCAGCAAAATCCGCAGGAAATTTTCCTGCGGAATTACCTGCGAATTTTGTATTGTAGTTTGATTTTACTTAAAACAGAATTCCGCAGCAAAATCCGCAGAAAACATTCCTGCGAACTTACCTGCGGATTTTGTATTGTAACGAGATGTTTTGTTTGAATTATATATTCCGCAGCAAAATCCGCAGGTATACCTGCGGAATTTCCTTCCAATTCTTGATCTGCAGGAAACTTTATTTAATTTAACATTGTCCCAGAAAATTCCGCAGGTATACTTGCGGAATATTTTCCGCAGGAAATTCCGCAGGTAAATCGTGTATTTCTAATAGTGATAATTACGAGAGAAAATACAAAGGGTCCATACAAAACTCTTAAAAAGAGTAATTGAGGTGTGTGATTTTCCCACAAAACTCTTAATGTTCCAAACGATATTATTCACATTCCAAGTCTCCTTACAAAAGCACCAACCTTTCCTAACCAACCAAAAACTCCAAGTTGTAGCCATCCAAAAAACATCCAATTTTCTATCCTTCACCTTTTTACTATAAAAGAAAGAGTTCCAATCCATAAAATTCGATAAAAAATACTCCCTCCGTTTTTTATTATAAGTCGTTTTAGAAAAAAAAATTGTATTTTAATATAAGTCGCTTTACAATTCCAATGAATAATTAATGCTATTTTTCCTATTATATCCTTAAATATTTATTATTCTCTCTTTTCAATTATATAAATTTATCTTCCACATGTCATTAATGAAGGATAATTTTGTAAAAATCTTCATAATTTCTCATTTTCATACAACAATTATTATTTTTCTTAATCTGTGTGAAAAGTCTAAAACGACTTATAATAAAAAACGGAGGGAGTAGTAATTTTCGGAAGACGCTATTTACAAGTTTTAAATGGCGCAAAAGAAACATTATTTATTAGCAGACATCATGAGAGCTATGAGCAAACAAATTTTATTAATGCATTTATAATATCCAGGGAGAAGCTCCGAAGCCTTTGGACAATCATCATCAGTAACACATGTAATTACTGTATTGTTAAATAAGAAGAAAGAAATGTTACTAAAGTGTGATATTATGTTTTGTATAAGATAAATTTTAATCGCGTGTAAAAAATGTCTTACCACCGTTGATTAAAACAAGAAATAGAGAAAGAAAGATGATAAAAGCATAAACAAGCATGTGATTTTTAGTCATAATTTTTCTCATTTGAATGTTAATAAATTTAATTTTCTTTGGATAGTTTTATAAGTAAAATTAGTATGCTTTGTTTAATTTCAATTAAATAGTTTTTAGCATTTCGTAATTGCAAGGAGCCGTTTATTAGATTTTCATTAATGTTAATTTTTTATAATTAATATGTTGTATTTACATGTTTAACTCACTCAATTGATCATTTAATCTAAGTTCATTATTTGTTTAAAACTTCATTTATACAACCTTTCGTAATAAATAAAGTAAAATTTAAATTGATACACATCAACAATGAATGATGAAAATAACTAGTCGAATAAATAATTCACCGCACAGGTGGAAACATATTTAATTATAAATTTAAGGAACTATAAGATACTATGTGTAACTATTGTATACATGCAAAGAAAGCCACATACACAAGCGGTACCTAACAATACAAACCCTTTAAATGTATCAAGATTGTAGAAATACTATGTTATAACGTCTACGTCTACACCAAATTGGCAACCAAGATAACTTAGAAATAAAAAGGACATTGATCAACATGCATAATAGAGTACTAAAATGAAGTAAAATTGGTTAATAGAGTATATAGATTAGTTAAGACATTTTATAATCGATTTTGATATATCCTTATGTTAGAGAGAGAAACTCTCTCCTCTCTCTAACTCTCTAACCGTGCTATTACTAAGATGACAATGATCAGAAGGGGGGAAGGAGGTTGGACCAAGGCAGTGTATAAGAAGATTACCAGGCCAAGAGGTAGTTGGGAAGGAGGTGTTAGGAGGGGAGAAGAAGCTGGTGGAGGTAAGCCAACAACGACTCACTTTGTAACGGAGTTTGAAGACAAGTGGGAGGCAGCGGAGTTATACCACGATTTCAAAGAGCTTGGTGAGATCGATGAGGTATTCATTCCACACAAAAAGACCAGATGGGGGAAGAAGTACAGGTTTGTCCATTTCTTTAACATGGGCGATGAGAAGTTGTTAGAAACGAAGCTGGACAATCTATTTTTTGATGGAAAGAAAATCTTTGCTAACCTACCAAAGTTAGAGAGGAAGAACATTAAGAGAAAGATCACAAGTCCTCACAAAGGTTCGGGCAGAGGTAAAACCAAACATTTTCCGGTTTACAACGTGGAGGAAGCGAAAGGTGGCTCTAAAGTTGTCAAGGGAATCTCATTTGCAAAGATGCTGAAGGGAGATACTTCTATGATGGTTAGAAAATTTATGACTAATGAAGGAGAAAAGAGGAGATTAGAGAAAGCTTATGTGGGAGAAGTAGCTATACCGGGGACGACAGCTGCAGTGCAAGATCAGTTTCATGGTGAGGGTTTCTTTTCGATAACTGCAACCCTACTCGGAGCTAATCTATGTTTACTAGAAGAGAATCAGGAAGGATTTTTTGGAAGAGATGATGGAGGGAGGTAGCAAGTGGCTAGAGGATTGATTCAAGAATGTTAGGAGATGGTCCCCTAGAGAGGTTGATCAAGAAAGGTTAGTGTGGGTAAAGGTTTTGGGAATCCCAGGACACGCATGGATAAACCGTTTTTTTACCTTTATCGCTCAATTGTTGGGAGTTTTAATTCATGAGGATGAAAGAACAAAGAGTAGAGTTAGCATGGACAAGGCCAGAATTCTTGTTCATTCAAAAACGAAAGCCTCGAACAATGAAGAAGTTAAGTGAAAGTGTTTTCATGTTGGCTGCATTTGTGGTAAAACATACCTGGTTGATATTGTGTTATGCAGGCTGCATATGTGTTAAGCTAATACAGGTTTTGTAGTGAATGTCATGACCGATGTCATGACTTCCTTGTGTGACAGCAGGAGCTGTTATATTTTATTAATTGTGTTTCCTGATTTCTTTCAATTAATTGTTTAGGAAACCTTTTATTGTATGATGAATATTTCGTCCAAAAGATCTTGCTCACAGCATATTTTGTAACAACCAGATGACGTGTGAGTTAGGTTAACTTGGTTAACCCTAATTTGTTTCTAAAAAAGCCCAATGCCCAAGAGCTTCCTATAAAAAGACTGCAATCCTAATTTGGAACGCAGACAGAGCAGAGTGTGTATTGTAAAGAACCGTAGTTCTGTAGCTGTCTGTTGTACTCCAAGCAATTGTCTTTGATGATTGCATTGGAATATGTTGTTTTTGTTAATTGTCACTCTAATATTTTAAGCACGAGTGTGTTTCTCTTGATTGAAGCTTTTAAGCAGATCAAGGTGTGTTTTTGAAGAGTGTCTTCTCTCTGATTTTATGTAATGTTTATTTGTAATAACTGCTGTGATTGAGGGGGAGTGAGTGGAGATACTCAGGTCTAGGAATAGATTGGAATTGAATTGGGTAGGTTTTAAGTGAGGAGTTGTAAACGGGGGAGTTTAACTCCAAATTAATTCTGCTTATATTGGATTCCCTCCCTGGCTTGGTAGCCCCCAGAGTAAGTTGTTTGAATCGAACTAGGTAAACAATTCTGTGTGTTCTTTATTGTTTTTATGCTGTTCTGTTTTAATTATCTATGTTGTGTAATTGTGGATGTCATAACATCCAGCAAGACATCGAGCGTGTGTTACTAGAATTTTCAATTGGTATCAGAGCAGGCACCCTGCCTGTTTACATTTGGGTGAGATCTAGGGATAACAAAATTCTGGTACTATGGAGAAGGAACTGTTAGTGTTTGGGAATAGACCACCCATCTTGGATGGCTTTAACTATGACTACTAGAAACCTCGTATGGTAGCAGTCATAAAGTCTGTGGACATCAAGGCCTGGAGAGCTGTGGAAAGCGGATGGAAACATCCTGAGAAGATTATGGAAGATGGAACCACTGTTCTAATTCCTGAAACTCAATGGAGCAAAACTGAAGAAGAACTAGCTTTGAGGAATTCCAAGGCCCTAAGTGCCTTGTTCAATGGGATTGGCAAGAACATATTCAGGCTTGTGCAACACTGTAAGCTAGCTAAAGAAGCTTGGGACATTCTCAAAATAGCACATGAAGGCACATCCAAGGTAATGATGTCGAGACTTCAAATGCTTACCACTAAGTTTGAAAATCTCAAGATGAAAGAGGATGAAACCATTTATGAATTCTATATGAATGTCCTTGAGATTTTAAACAACTTAGGAGCCTTAGGAGAAAAAATGACTGAAGAAAAATTGGTAAGAAAGATCCTCAGATCACTGTGTAGCAACCTGCCCTAAAAATTAGACCTTAGAGTCGCCACCTATTCTACCAAGGCGAATAGGAAACCCTACAAAGTTAAGAAATCTGGGTAAGTTATTATATTCAGGTCAAGGGAAGGTGTTAGGCACCTTTAACCCTTTCCTAAGGTTTGCATTTAAGGCTTATAAGAGTATTATGGTAAGGTTTGTGGTTTATGGCTAATGACAGAAAGTGAATAGGGTTAAAAGTGAGATTTAAACCAAATTGAGGTTTTGGGGAAGGGGACTCGCCTTGTTGCCAAGTGCCTACGTACCTCCTTATGAAGGATCAGAGTCTACGTAGTTCGGGGAGGGTTGTACGCCTTAGAATTAGTATGAAGGTGTGAAGGTATTTTGAATTACCTTATCGCAGTTTTGAAATTCGTAGTTTGTAAGGTATTTTGAATTACCCTATCGCAGTTTTGAAATTCATAGTTTATGAAAGAGATGTGTTTTGATGTGGCGTACAACCCTGATTATTATATGTTCCATTAATCGTGATGATCAATAGGTTTGATCACCATAATTAACAAATAAAATAAATAATTGCTAATTATTCTAATCGATTGATTCGATTATCAATGTTAGCAAATTGATGTGTTTTAATAGATTATTTGAATTGTTTTGGGAATTGAATTATTTTATTATTAACCATCGCAACCAATTAGTTTGATTAAAACGATTAATAAATTATTGAAGGATTTTAATTATCGTTAATTATCGTAATCAATAGGTTTGATTAAAACAAATAAAGAATTCATGAAGATTACTAATCATCGTATCCTATCAAATCAGTTAAAACCCTTAGTAAATAAACTTATTTGAATATATCATTTAATTTAATTGAATAATATTAATAATCAGCGCGATTATTAAATATAATCAAACCAAATATAAATTATTTTAATTATTTAAAAACCTAAGGTTAATTAAGAACCATTAGAAAAACCCTAATCTTAATCATATTAAAATCTAAGTTAAAATTATAAAGAAGAAAAAAATCTAAATTAAATCCAAATGAAAATAAAAGAAAAGAGGTTTATATAAAAAAAAATAAAAATAACAATAAAAATAAAGAAGAAAAGAAGAAAATTTAGCCTGGGGGTGCAGTTAGAAAACAGGAGGTGGGGGTTAGGAGAACCCTAGGCCCAACATGAGGAAAGAGTCTTGCGCTTGTGATCCTGTATGGATGGCTTTCGAAGGTGCACCGTGGGAAGCATTCAACTGGCCCTTCAGATCTGATCACGTGGAGATCCAACGGCAGACTCATCGAGACGTATCATGAGTATGCAAGGGGTGCAAGCGCTTGATCTGAAAATAAAACAAATCATGCAAATGGTAAAAATATAGAGTGTCAAGGGTAGGGCTCGAACCCATGCCCTTGAACTCAAACACAAAACACGCCCTTTTCCAAATGCGCTGGCTACATGTTGGGATAATAACACGCTTCACAAATATTATATACAAATAATAATAAAAAATTTCAAAACGAAAAAACGCTTCGCGCCCAGCACTGTTCCTCTTCAACCGTCGTTCTCTTTCTAAATTACACAGACTTTTAGCCACGGTTTTTTTTTGCGTGGCTGTATGCTCTCCTCCTCCAAACCTGCAAATCAACACCAATAAACGCGAGATAATAGTACAGGTAGAGTATATGTAGTCTCACGAATCCAATGATGCCCTTAATTTCACCTAATTTCGCCTCTAATTAGGGTTCCCCATTTGAAGAACTCGGAACCCTAACAATGGTGAATCCTTCAAACGACAACCAAAATTCAATTAACTATGCAGAAAGCTTGTAATCATAAATCTAAACACGAATATATAATCAAAATCAATTTATAATGCGTGAAGGGATGTAATCGAAACTGAAAAAAAACCAAGCAAACTGTGGTCTATTGAACCTCTAAAAGCCTTTGAATCTCCTTCAAACTCCCAAACCGAACTTAAAATTTCCTTGACTTTTTGAATTTGGTAAGAATGTTACTGGGCTGCAAAACCTTGTCAAAATCCCCCCAAGCATCTGGCATGATTGCATACTTATAGTAGGAAGTTTAGGTCAACAAAATTGAGATAAATCTCCCTTGAATCAAAGACTGTTATTTTATTGAAACATGATTTTCACACTTTCTAGTTTTGGCCAAATCTCAATCTTTTTTTCCAATTTACATGTGCACGAATTTGGATCAGATTTTTGTTTTAACTGGTGATTGAATGTTATTAAAATAATATCCTTAGCAAAATATTTGATTTTTCCATGATTTATATAAATTAATTATCACTTTTAAATGATAAAAAATCCATATAAAATCAAATAAAAATCCAAAAAATCGTGACAACTAGATTTGAGGCTTTGGATATCTTGAGGATCAATATTGGATCTTAAAAAGTTGGGCCCCTTTGAAAGAAAATCCAATTTGAAGTCCTTTTGTATCACATTTTTCCTTCAAAATTGTCCAACTTTGACAAGGTATATCTCCCTCAATTTTTAAGATATGGAAGAGTTCTAGAACTTTTTGGAAACCTCAAGATGTCCTCTACAAGCCACTTTGGAACATATTTTTCATTTGGAGATTTTATCTTGATGATATTGATCCTGACAAAAACTGCTTTTGGTTGACTTTTAAGAAGGACCTGTAATGTTTTGGCTCATATCTCCCAAATGAAGCATTTTTGGCCTTGGCATGTGAGAGACAAAGTTGTAGAGAATCCAATTTCCTTCAGAATAGGATTTGGTTGGGAAATGTTTGATACTCCATGTGGAAGTTATGGCCAGTCAAAATACGGTTGACTTTTTAGACCAAAAACCCTAATTTGGCAACTTTGAGTCTTGTTGATTTGGAAGGTTTCCTTGATAAATCATGATCAACCTTTGATCAAATGATGAATGATACTTCAAAATAAGGATGTTGACCAAAAATCACGAATTTTGATTGTGATTTGACCATAGTTGACTTTTAGGTCAAACTAGTCGACTGTTGACTATTTGAGCAATTGAATGGGCAATCTTTGGAACTGAAGCTTGAAACTTGGCATGAGAATACTATGAGGTATATGAGAGGCCATGGAGTCCACTTGAGGTATCAGAGCCTGATTTTACCTAGAGAGAAGCAAAACCTTAATTGTGAAAGCCTTTAATTAGGAGAGTGTGCCTTAGGTTAACCCTTGAGCCTTGAATCATTGTATGAGTTTGAAAGTGAAATGGAATGGGCAAATTTTGGGGTATTACACACTGCCTAAGCGATTTGATATGAACGTGACTGCCATAGAGGAAGCCCAAGACATCAGCAACATGAAGCTGGACGAACTCATTGGGTCTCTACAAACATTTTAGTTGAGCATCTATGAGCCTGCTGAAAAGAAGAACAAAAGCATAGCTTTTGTCACCAATACAGATGATAATCCAAGAGAAAGCAATGGTGGAAGTGATGAAAATCTATCAGAAGCCATAGCCATGCTTGGAAAACAATTCAACAGACTTATTAAAAGGGTTGATCAGAAGTCCAGACCCAATGTCAAGAACACTTCCAATGACATCAGCCAGACCTATGACTCAAGCAAAAGACTCAAAGATGAGGAGAAGCCCAATCAAGGGAAAGGGATTCAGTGTCATGGATGTGAAGGATTTGGACACATAAGAGTTGAATGTCCTACCTACCACATGGAGCAAAAGAAAGGACTGTATGTCACTTGGTCTGATGAAGACTCTGAATCGGAAGAAGAAACTGCAAGACATGTTAGAGTTCCAACAAGAATCTATGAATCTGATGATGATTCCAATGATGATGAGCTAACCTTTGATGAACTTGTTGCCTCATACAAGAAGTTGTATATGAAGAATGCTGAAATCTGCAAACAAGTGGAGAAGCAAGAGATAATCATAAGAGAGCTAGAAACTGAGAAGAATACACATATTGCAACCATAGACTCTCTCAGCAGTGAAGTAAGCATGTTGAATTATAAACTTAATCAAATGAACAAGTATTTCAAAATGATGAACAATGGAACTGATACTCTAGAAGAAATTCTGGAGTCTGGACAAAGAAAAGGAGACATGTCCGGAGTAGGATTTGTGGCTAAAGAGGAATTCATCTCTGGGTTCAGGACAGCAAAGCCCGAGACTTGTGTGACTAACCAGATGTCAGCTCCAATGTCACAACATCAAGGAAACAGAAGAAGGAGGCATTCAAAGAAGAAATTCAAAAAATGGAGGTGTCATCACTGTGGAAGATTTGGTCACATAAAGCCATTGTGTTTCAGACTATTTGGATATCCAGATCAAATCCATCAAGCCAAACCTGAATATGATACATGTAACAGAAAGCAATCGTGGGTGGATAAGAATGTTGCTCTAATAGCACATACCTCTCTAAAAATGCCTGCCAAAGAAGATTGGTACCTTGACAGTGGTTGCTCAAATCATATGACTGGGAGTAAGAACTCACTAGTAAACCTCAAACTTGAGGGAACCAACTATTTGACTCTTGGTGATGGAGATATAAGAGAAGTCAAAGGTGTTGGCAAGACAGAAGGTCAGGGTGTTCCTAATCTACATAATATTTTACTTGTACAAGGACTGGCCGCAAATCTTATAAGCATCAGCCAACTATGTGATGAAGGATTCTATGTCAGGTTCACTGAAGAAGAGTGTACTGTTACCAATAAAGAAAATGAAGAAGTCATGAAAGGAGTCAGATCTGAGAATAACTGTTATCTATGAGAGCCTAAAAACTCCAAGTCACTAACTACTTGTCCCTTGGCCAAAGAAAAAAATGAGGAAAAAGATCAAGAAAGAACTATCAAATTGGAGGTTCCTGTTCCCAGACCAAGAATCCTGACAGAAGAAGTGGATGAGTCTGATGATGAGACTTATATTGAAGAACTCACCAGCGAAGAAATTGCTGTTGGATACTCTGAAATGTGTCTACTAAATGGAGAATTGAGCAAGATGAAGGATAGAAAAACACTTAGAAAGGGGGGGTTTGAATAAGTGTAGTCTTAAAAACTTGAACGATAAAAATAAATTGCACAGTTATTTTTATCTTGGTTCGTTGTTAACTAAACTACTCCAGTCCACCCCCGCGGAGTGATTTACCTCACCTGAGGATTTAATCCACTAATCGCAACAGATTACAATGGTTTTCCACTTAGTCCGCGACTAAGTCTTCTAGAGTATCCTGATCACAACCTGATCACTCCAGGAACAAATGCTTAGACACAAGCTAAGACTTTCTTAGAGTATCCTGACCACCACGTGATCACTCTAATTACAACTGCTTAGACACAAGCTAAGACTTCCTAGAGTATCCTGATCAACACTTGATCACTCTAGTTACTTACAAATTAATGTAATCTAATAAGAGTTTTACAATGCTTCTTAAAAGCTATAATCACAACAGTGATATTTCTCTTAACGTTTAAGCTTAATCTCACTAATATATTACAACAGCAATGTAGCGAGCTTTGATGAAGATGAAGTTTCTGAGCTTTGAATTTGAACAGCGTTTCAGCAAGTCTTTCAGAATAATTTTGTTCAGAATTGTTTTAGAGTTGTTAACCTTGCTTCTCATCAGAACTTCATATTTATAGGCGTTTGAGAAGATGACCGTTGGGCGCATTTAATGCTTTGCGTGTTCCGTACAGCATTGCATTTAATGTTTCACGCTTTTGTCAACTACCTCGAGCCTTGTTCACGCTGTGTCTACTGACGTTGCCTTTAATAGCTTCCAACGTTCCTTTTGTCAGTCAGCGTAGCCTGCCACCTGTACTTTCTTCTGATCTGATGTTTGTGAATATAATATTTGAATATCATCAGAGTCAAACAGCTTGGTGCCTAGCATCTTCTTGTCTTCTGACCTTGAAGTGCTTCTGAGCGTGATACCATGAGAACTTCAGTGCTTCTGCTTCTGATCTCAAGTTCTTCTGATGCTTCCATAGACCCATGTTCTGATTCTGCCTTGACCATCTTCTGATGTCTTGCCAGACCATGTTCTGATGTTGCATGCTGAACCTTCTGAGACAAAGCTTCTGAGCGCTGATTTGTGCATACTCTTTATATATTTCCTGAAAGGGAAATTGCAATGTATTAGAGTACCACATTATCTCACACAAAATTCATATCCTTGTTATCATCAAAACTAAGAATATTGATCAGAACAAATCTTGTTCTAACAATCTCCCCCTTTTTGATGATGACAAAAACATATATAAATGATATGAATTTGCGATTAGAAAGAGCAGACGGCTAAAGACAAATTACACAGCTATAGCATAAGCATGTGAATATGTCTCCCCCTGAGATTAACAATCTCCCCCTGAGATGAATAATCTCCCCCTGAAATAAATACTCGAAGAACTTTAATAATAAAAGACTTCCCTGATTATTTCGGTAGAGACGTTCACAGTGCTTGATCTTCTGATAATTCATAGCTTCTGACTTCTGCTTCCATTGGACAGCTTCAGAACTTGAATTTCTTTAGATCCCTAGAACACTCACAGCTTCTGATTCCTGCTTCCATTTAGGACAGCTTCAGAACTTGGATTTCTTTGATCTTCAGAACATTCACAGCTTCTGATTCCTGCTTCCATTTAGGACAGCTTCAGAACTTGAATTTCTTTGATCTTCAGAACATTCACAGCTTCTGATTCATGTTTCCATTTAGGACAGCTTCAGAACTTGAGTTTTCTGGATCTTTAGAACATTCACAGCTTCTGATTTCTGCTTCCCTCGGATAGCTTCAGAGCTTTGAATTTCTTCTTACATCACTTCATGCTAGATTGTATCAGAACATTGTTGAATGTACCAGAGCATCATCAGAGCATCTCTACATCCTAAAATGTTACAGAACAAAACTAAACGACAAAAGTCAGCATGAATGAGTTAGAACATAAAATGTGTATCAGAACACAAAATATGTATCAGAGCCATATAAGCCATATAGAATATATCAGATCCAATAGACAATGTATCAGAGCAAATAGACAATGATTTGGATCATATTCTATTATCAGAATTTCTGATCATTCTTCCTTCTTGCTTCTGATTCTGAAGCTTCCTAGCACTCAGCTTGCTTCAAGAATCCAAGAGCTATTTCTGATCATTCTTCCTTCTTGCTTCTGATTCTGAAGCTTCCTAGCACTCAGCTTGCTTCAAGAATCCAAGAGCTTGATTCATTTTGTTGCTTCTTATGTTTTATCTTGAATCTTCGATTCCTGCAACAACACAACTTAAAAACATAGAACTTTGCAAGTTCTGTTAGTAAATGTGGAGCCTTTTTACTAGGTAACTGATAATATTAATCAGATCATTTATCATATATTTTCTCCCCCTTTTTGTCATAACATCAAAAAGCATAAAAGATTCAGATGTAAAGCAAGAGACAAAAGGAAAGAAACATAAATAACTTTTCATTGATTTCAACAAGAAGGATTACAAAAAGTGTATGCAGAAAAACAGATGCAACAAGGAAAGAAAACTACAAAGACTTAAAGCCTAAGACTCTATCCTACGCAAAGACTGCGCAAACAACTCAAGAACCCTCTGGTCTTCAGTTTGTTCAGCCATGAAAGCTTGAAAACTCTTCATGCCTGTCCAGACTAGAACCTCCACTGTAGGAGAGATCCAAGAGACCAAAGAGGAAGTGAGGGACAGTTCATAGACAGGGAGCTAATGTTGCAAACGGGCTCCAGTGACTCAAGAAGGTCTTCTTCCTTTGGATAAATGTTGATAACAGCATTGAAGAAGAGATCTGTCTTGAAAGAGACTTGGAGAGCCATCCCAAGATATGCTTCACATCCTGTAACTGATTAACCCTTCCATCCGTTCTCATTGAGTTGAAAGGATTCATGATGAACGCTAGGTTGAAGATGAATGAACTAGGGTTTATGCCAAAGAAAAACTTTGTTGGACAAGAGAGAAAAAGAAAGAGAAAGAGAGCCAAGACTTATTGAAAAAAAATGCAACGAAATGAAGGAATAAATAGAGGGAAAAAGAAGAGGGAAACGTTCGAGGAATATAAAAAAGAAAAGAAGGACAATAAAAGAAATGATGAATGGCATTTAATGTAACATGACACGAGGAGAGATAATAATGACAAAAGACGAGATTTGCACAGTTACCTAAGTAGACGTCCCCTCAACTGCACGCACGCTTGTCCAGAAATAGTGAACACGTGTTTACCATCTGGATAGCCAGTTACAGCTGTTTTGCTTTTTAAAGAGATTCTGAATCAACTTAGACAATGAAACGTTAGTAATAACTGAATCACAATTTCTAATTGATTTCAATCAGAACTTCTTAAAAAAAAATCCAATTTAATTTCAGAAGATACTCATACATAAGATCTTCTCATCTTCTCATTCTGGGCATAAATCCATACTGATATTCTTCAGAATGAACTTAAACCTATCTTCAGCAAGGGGTTTTGTAAAGATATCAGCCCATTGATGGTCTGTATCCACAAAGTTTAAAGATATAACACCCTTCTGAACATAGTCCCTTATGAAATGATGTTTAATCTCAATATGTTTAGCTTTTGAATGTAAAATAGGATTCTTAGATAAACATATAGCAGAAGTATTATCACAGAAAATAGGAATGCTACTCTCATATATCTGATAATCTTCCAGCTGACTTCTCATCCAGAGCATTTGTGTGCTACAACCAGCAGCAGCAACATATTCTGCTTCTGTTGTTGAGAGGGCAATAGTAGCTTGCTTCTTGCTGTACCATGAGATCAGATGACTTCCAAGAAATTGACAACTTCCAGAAGTGTTTTTTCTTTCTATTCTATCTCCAGCATAGTTAGCATCACAGAATCCTACTAAGTTGTAATCTTTAGATCTTCTGTAAACTAAACCAGCATTAGTAGTACCTTTCAGATACCTTAGAATTCCCTTAACCGCTGTTAAATGAGATTCTCTTGGATCTGATTGGAATCGAGCACACAAACAAACACTAAAGAGAATGTCAGGTCTAGAAGCAGTTAGATATAGAAGAGATCCAATCATACCTCTGTACAACTTCTGATCTACCTTCTTACTTACCTCATCCTTACCCAGTACACAAGTTGGATGCATAGGAGTTTTGGCTTCTTTGCTTTCAGAAAGATTAAACTTCTTCAGAAGTTCTTTCACATACTTCGTTTGATGAACATAGGTTCCATCGGAAGTTTGGTTGATTTGAATCCCAAGGAAATACTTGAGTTCTCCCATCATGCTCATTTCAAATTCAGCCTGCATAGACTCAGCAAACTCCTTTCCAAGTGTAGCATTAGATGTTCCAAAGATAATATCATCAACATATATTTGACAAATTAAAATATCCTTTTTAAATGTTTTACAAAAGAGAGTAGTGTCCACTTTTCCTCTAGTGAAATCATTTTCCAGAAGGAAAGAACTCAAACGTTCATACCAAGCTCTGGGAGCTTGTTTCAATGCGTATAATGATTTCTTTAATTTGAAAACATGATTTGGAGACATGGAGTCTTCAAAACCAGGAGGTTGGTGAACATAAACTTCTTCATCTATATAACCATTTAAGAAGGCACTCTTGACATCCATCTGATAAAGAGTGATGTTGTGTTGAGTGGCAAAAGAAATTAATAGACGAATAGATTCTAACCTGGCCACTGGTGCAAAGGTTTCTGTATAATCAATCCCTTCTTGTTGACTATAACCCTGAGCAACCAGTCTGGCTTTGTTTCTTACCACTTCACCTTTCTCACTTAGCTTGTTTCTGAAAACCCACTTAGTACCGATGATGTTAAATCCTTTTGGTCTAGGAACCAAGTCCCATACATCATTCCTTGTAAACTGATTTAGTTCTTCTTGCACGGCAATTATCCAGTCTGGATCTTCTAGAGTTAGATCAACAGAAGTTGGCTCGATCAAAGAAACAAGACCTAATTGACATTCTGCATTGTTCTTAAGGAATGCCCTTGTTCTGATGGGATCATCTTTCTTTCCAAGGATCACATCTTCTGAATGAGCTGAGGCAAGTCTAGGTGATCTTCTGATAGTTGGTTCTTCAGAAATCCTAAGATTCTCTAAAGATGCAGCAACTTGATCTTCTGATCCATTGCTTCTGAGACTTCCAGCTTCTGCAGCTTTGCTTCTTGATTCTTCAACTTCTAATATATCAATATCAAAATCTGCAAAATTCTCAAACTGCTTTGGTTTTTCAAGACCAAGCTTATCATCAAACCTGATATTGATTGATTCTTCTACAATCAATGTTTCAGTATTGTATACTCTGTAGCCTTTAGAGCGTTCAGAATATCCAAGAAGGAAACATTTTTGTGCTTTGGAATCAAACTTACCAAGATGATCTTTAGTATTCAGAATAAAACATACACATCCAAAAGGATGGAAATATGAAATGTTGGGCTTTCTGTTCTTCCACAATTCATAAGGAGTCTTATTTAGAATAGGTCTGATAGAGATTCTATTCTGAATATAGCATGCAGTGTTAACTGCTTCTGCCCAGAAATGCTTAGCCATATTGGTTTCATTGATCATGGTTCTGGCCATTTCTTGTAGAGTCCTATTCTTTCGCTCTACAACTCCATTTTGCTGTGGAGTTCTAGGGCAAGAGAAATCATGGGCAATACCATTTTCTTTGAAGAACTCCTCAAAGAATTTGTTCTCAAATTCACCACCATGATCACTTCTGACCTTTATGATCTTGCACTCTTTCTCAGATTGAATCTGAGTGCAGAATTCAAAGAACACCGAATGAGACTCATCCTTGTGTTTCAAGAACTTTACCCATGTCCAGCGGCTATAATCACCAACGATGACTAATCCATATTTCTTCCCTCTGACAGATGCTGTTTTGACTGGGCCAAACAGATCAATGTGTAATATTTCTAACGGCCTTGAGGTAGAAACAACATTCTTAGACTTGAATGCAGGTCTGGAGAACTTGCCCTTCTGACATGCTTCACAAAGAGCATCTGATTTGAATTTCAGATTGGGGAGTCCTCTGACCAGATTTAGTTTGTTAATCTGAGAAATCTTTCTCAAACTAGCATGACCTAATCTTCTGTGCCAGACCCATTGCTCCTCAGAAACAGACATAAGACAAGTCACCTTCTGCTTCTCAAGATCAGAAAGATCAATCTTATAAATGTTGTTCTTCCTCTTGCCTGTAAATAGGATTGAGCCATCCTTTTGACTTACAGCCTTGCAAGACTTTTGATTGAAGATTATATCATAACCATTGTCACTTAATTGACTTATGGACAATAAGTTATGCATTAATCCTTCTACAAGAAGTACATTAGTTATGGAAGGAGAGTTACCAAGACTTATGGTTCCAGAGCCAATGATTTTGCCCTTCTGATCTCCTCCAAACTTGACTTCTCCACCTGGTTTAAGCACCAGGTCTTGGAATGTAGACCTTCTTCCGGTCATGTGTCGCGAGCACCCATAGTCCAGGTACCATGACATTTTGCTTTCTGTCCTCTTTGCCGCCAAGGATATCTGCAACAGAAATTATCTTCTCCTTAGGTACCCACAATTTCTTGGGTCCTTTTTTGTTAGTTCTCCTCAAGTTCTGATTGAACTTGGGTTTAGCAAAATATTTAACAGGAGGAACAGTATGATATTCTTTAGGTTTGTCAGCATGATATTTCTTAGGATGTGTCACATGCTTCTTGGTGTGTGTTATGTGAAAACTTTGTGAATGTGATATGTGCTTAATATCATGGGAGTGGCCAAATTTAAATTGGTTATACAGAGGCTTGTATGATATTTTCATATCATCCACAGATTCAAGCTTGTATGGGATTTCACCCTCATAACCAATGCCAACTCTCTTGTTTCCAGACACAGCATATATCATAGAAGCTAGCTGACTTCTGCCAATACTTCTAGATAAGAACTTCCTGAAACTTAAATCATATTCTTTCAGAATATGATTCAGACTGGGAGCGGATTTTTCTGAATCAGAAGGAGATCCAACATTATTGGATAATTTTAAAACTTTTTCTTTTAATTCAGAATTTTCCAACTCAAGCTTCTTAGTTTCAAATTCAAATTGCTTTTTCAGCTTTTTGTATTTGATACTAAGATGAGCTTTTAATTCAAGAAGCTCTGTTAGACTGGAAACTAACTCTTCTCTAGATAGTTCAGAAAATATCTCTTCAGAATCTGATTCTGATGTAGATTCTGATCCATCATCTTCTGTCGCCATCAGCACAAAGTTGGCTTGCTCTCCTTCAGAGTCTGATTCTGATTCTGATTCAGAATCATCCCATGTTGCCATAAGACCTTTCTTCTTATGAAACTTCTTCTTGGGATTCTCCTTCTGAAGTTTTGGACACTCATTCTTGTAATGTCCAGGCTCATTGCACTCATAGCAGACAACCTTCTTCTTGTCAGATCTTCTGTCACCAGAAGATTCTCCTCGTTCAAATTTCTTTGAACTTCTGAAGCCTCTGAACTTCCTTTGCTTGCTCTTCCAGAGTTGGTTTACCCTTCTGGAGATCATGGACAGTTCATCTTCTTCTTCAGATTCTGATTCTTCAGGATCTTCTTCTCTAGCCTGAAAAGCGTTAGTGCATTTTTTAACATTAGATTTTAAAGCAGTAGACTTACCTTTCTTCTGAGGTTCATTAGCGTCAAGTTCAATCTCATGACTCCTCAGGGCACTAATCAGCTCTTCCAAAGAGACTTCATTCAGATTCTTCGCAATCTTGAATGCAGTCACCATTGGACCCCATCTTCTGGGTAAGCTTCTGATAATCTTCTTTACATGATCAACCTTGGTGTAGCCTTTATCCATAACTCTCAATCCAGCAGTTAGAGTTTGAAATCTTGAGAACATCTTCTCAATATCTTCATCATCCTCAATCTTGAAGGCTTCATATTTCTAGATTAGAGCAAGAGCTTTAGTCTCCTTGACTTGAGCATTTCCTTCACGAGTCATTTTCAAGGACTCATATATGTCATGGGCCATTTCCCTGTTAGATATCTTCTCATACTCAGCATGAGAGATAGCATTCATCAAAACAGTCCTGCATTTGTGATGATTTTTGAAATCTTTCTTTTGATCATCAGTCATTTCGCTTCTCGTGAGCCTTGCACCAGTAGCTTTAACAGGATGTTTGTAACCATCCAATAGAAGATCCCATAGATCAGCATCCAGACCAAGAAAGTAACTTTCCAGTTTATCTTTCCAATATTCAAAGTTTTCACCATCGAATATTGGTGGTCTAGTATAACCATTGTTACCATTGTATTGCTCAGCAGAGCCAGATGTAGATGCAGTTGGATTTGATTGAGATTCACCAGCCATCTTTTACTGAAGCGTTTTTCTCTTCCTGAATCTTTTCTAAACACGGTTAAGTGCTTGCACCTTAGAACCGGCGCTCTGATACCAATTGAAGGATAGAAAAACACTTAGAAAGGGGGGTTTGAATAAGTGTAGTCTTAAAAACTTGAACGATAAAAATAAATTGCACAGTTATTTTTATCCTGGTTCGTTGTTAACTAAACTACTCCAGTCCACCCCCGCGGAGTGATTTACCTCACCTGAGGATTTAATCCACTAATCGCAACAGATTACAATGGTTTTCCACTTAGTCCGCGACTAAGTCTTCTAGAGTATCCTGATCACAATCTGATCACTCCAGGAACAAATACTTAGACACAAGCTAAGACTTTCTTAGAGTATCCTGACCACCACGTGATCACTCTAATTACAACTTCTTAGACACAAGCTAAGACTTCCTAGAGTATCCTGATCAACACTTGATCACTCTAGTTACTTACAAATTAATGTAATCTAATAAGAGTTTTACAATACTTCTTAAAAGCTATAATCACAACAGTGATATTTCTCTTAACGTTTAAGCTTAATCTCACTAATATATTACAACAGCAATGTAGTGAGCTTTGATGAAGATGAAGTTTCTGAGCTTTGAATTTGAACAGCGTTTCAGCAAGTCTTTCAGAATAATTTTGTTCAGAATTGTTTCAGAGTTGTTAACCTTGCTTCTCATCAGAACTTCATATTTATAGGCGTTTGAGAAGATGACCGTTGGGCGCATTTAATGCTTTGCGTGTTCCGTACAGCATTGCATTTAATGTTTCACGCTTTTGTCAACTACCTCGAGCCTTGTTCACGCTGTGTCTACTGACGTTGCCTTTAATAGCTTCCAACGTTCCTTTTGTCAGTCAGTGTAGCCTGCCACCTGTACTTTCTTCTGATCTGATGTTTGTGAATATAATATTTGAATATCATCAGAGTCAAACAGCTTGGTGCCTAGCATCTTCTTGTCTTCTGACCTTGAAGTGCTTCTGAGCGTGATACCATGAGAAATTCAGTGCTTCTGCTTCTGATCTCAAGTTCTTCTGATGCTTCCATAGACCCATGTTCTGATTCTGCCTTGACCATCTTCTGATGTCTTGCCAGACCATGTTCTGATGTTGCATGCTGAACCTTCTGAGACAAAGCTTCTGAGTGCTGATTTGTGCATACTCTTTATATATTTCCTGAAAGGGAAATTGCAATGTATTAGAGTACCACATTATCTCACACAAAATTCATATCCTTGTTATCGTCAAAACTAAGAATATTGATCAGAACAAATCTTGTTCTAACACAAGAGACTGACGATATATGAAAATGCTTATGCCCTGTTACAAGAAGAAAGAGTAAATCTCATGATAAACATTGTTGATCTAAAGGGAAAGCTGCGAGACACAAAGAAGGGAAAAAAGCTCAATCAAGAGGCTCAACATCCAGGAAAACACACAATTGTCTCAGCCAAGAAATGCTATCAATGTGGTAAGATAGGTCACCTGAGGTTCTCTTGTCCTGAAACTCAGCCATCTACCAAAAGAAATACCCCTCAACAGGAAAACCTGACTAAGAGAAAGCCATCACAACGAAATTCGTGTGTGAACGCTAATCACTCAAGCCATGACAAAAATGAGAAGGAGGTTGTAAAGAAAGCCGGAAGCTCTAGAAAACGGAAATATAGACAAAACAAACATCACAGAAAGGATAGGAGTATTCTGGTTACAAAAAAGAACAAGACAATAATGGAGGATATTATAGAAGGAAGTGAGTCAACTGCCTCAGTAGAATATGTCTATGTCAAAACAGATGTCTTAACATCAAAACTTACTGAGAACTCAATTGTGCGCATTGAGACAAACAAAGCCTCCGGTATGGGTGAATGTTCTTCAGTAGATATTCAAAAAGCTCTTCAAAGGGAAATTATTGTTCAGAATCAAATCCTAGGAGCTGTCAGAAGATTAAGGAAAATTGTGACAAATACACCCAATGACATTCGGACTAGAGATATAACAGGGGAAGTCCATCTGTTCAAGAAGGGCATTGCTCTGAACACAGTCCCAAGGAAGGTATCCATCGACAGTCAGGTCCACCTGAGAGAGGAGACATTAGGGATAGACCATGCTTCAAGATTCTGGATGGAAAGAGCAAAGGACTCACATCTAAACTTGAAAAATCAAGAAAGCAAGGAGGGCAAGATTCTTCTGATCACAACTGAAGATATGAATCTGACGACAGGTATGATTCCTACAAATCTTTTAGGCTGGTCTAAATCAAGTTGGATACACCTAAGTGTATGTCACCAGAATATCGAGTGGAATGTCATAATTATGCCCTGTTACATCAAAAACTATGTGGAGGACAAACAGAACTCTACGCAAAGGTCAACTACTGATCTAGATGTTGTTAATAAGCTAGATGTGAAGGTCCTCCTGGTTCACAAAAAGATCCTTCAACTGACATCCCACCACAATAACTCTAGTGTAATCACAAAGTGCAATGTTCCCACAGAAACAGGTTTAGAACTAACTTACCTCATTGAGTTTCCCCTAAAATCTCTGTTCATCTCGCTCAAAGCAAATCTTTGTCTGAACATGCATACAGAAGTGACTAATCCTGTCAGGATCCTGAATGATGCACGAATGAGAATGGTGCATATGATGCATATTGAAGATGATTCTAACGAGAGTGACGAGAATGTTCCTAACAATATCAATGACATCTTCACAAAAGCTCTTGATGCTACACAAGTTGAAAACCGTGTGAAGCAAGTTAGGACTCTGCATCCTTGAGGAACCATAGAGTTAACAACAACAACAACAACAACAACAACAATAGGGGGAGAAGACATTTGTTTGCTTTGGCAACTTTTGTGGCTAAACAGGGGGGGAAGTAGCAATGTCACCCCAGAACAAGAAGAATGGTCGTTGTGTGTGATCAACAATTCTAATATGCTTATTTTTGTGTTGATCTGTTTGTGTTTGTGCTGCTCTTATGGTGTGGCTGGTTTTGATATGTTTGAGCACTATGTGCATAATGGTGGTGTATGCTGAATGTATTGTATTAGCTTGCCTTGATTGTGTTTTGGTTGCCTTTTGTCCGCTGCAAGTGTTTCTCTGATATGGTGTGACAGGTTGTTTTAGCCAAAAATTTGCCAAAGGGGGAGACTGAAGGTGTTTTCATGTTGGCTGCATTTATGGTAAAACATACCTGGTTGATATTGTGTTATGCAGGCTGCATATATGTTAAGCTAATACAGGTTCTGTAGTGAATGTCATAACCGATGTCATGACATCCTTGTGTGACAGCAGGAGCTGTTATATTTTATTAATTGTGTTTCCTGATTTCTCTCAATTAACTTTTTAGGAAACCTTTTATTGTGTGCTGAATATTTCATCCAAAAGATCTTGCTGACAGCATATTCTGTAACAACTAGATGGCGTGTGAATTAGGTTAACTTGGTTAACCCTAATTTGTTTCTAAAAAAGCCCAAGGCCCAAGAGCTGCATATAAAAAGACTGCAATCCTAATTTGGAACACAGACAGAGGAGATTGTGTATTGTGAAGAACCGTAGTTCTGTAGCTGTCTCTTGTACTCCAAGCAATTGTCTTTAATGATTGTGTTGGAATAGGTTGTTTTTGTTAATTGTCACTCTAAGCTTTTAAGCACGGGTGTGTGTCTCTTGATTGAAGCTTTTAAGCAGATCAAGGTGTGTTTTTGAAGAGTGTCTTCTCTTTGATTTTATGTAATGTTTATTTGTAATCACTGCTGTGATTGAGGGGGAGTGAGTGGAGATACTCAGGTCTAGAAATAGATTAGAATTGCATTGGGTAGGTTTTAAGTGAGGAGTTGTAAACGGGGGAGTTTAACTCCAAATTAATTATTCTTATATTGAATTCCCTCCCTGGCTTGGTAGCCCCCAAAGTAGGTTGTTTGAACCGAACTGGGTAAACAATTCGGTGTGTTCTTTATTATTTTTATGCTGTTCTATTTGAATTATCTGTGTTGTGTAATTGTGGATGTCATAACATCCAGCAAGACATCGAGCGTGTCTTACTAGAATTTTCAGTAAGGTAAAGATAGATGCTGAGTTCTTTAACATATTCCTTTCAGAAGATATAAATCAGGCAGAGGAGGCTTGTTGTAGTAAGAGAGGCTGTAATAAATACCAGGTGATGATTGATTCCTCCTCGGAGAAGTCCGTTTATGAATCAGACAAGAAAGACAATGGCAGTGAGTTCGATTTTGTTCCGGAGACGGAAGGAGACTTGAAAGAAAGAGATGATTTGGCGACAAAGGAGAGGAGTCAAGAACAGATTGCAGAAGATTGTCCAATGGTTTTGGTGAATCATAAACCAAAGTATAATTCGAAGGACCTTTAAAATTTTAAGGAAGGTACAGATGGTACAAGGCGCCTTTTGGGGTTGAATTCGGCGGGATCTTCTCCCAAGGCTATAAAGTCAGCGGGTGAGACAGTTGTCAGCCCTAGGATGTTGACTTGTCCAGCTATTTACTGGTATTTCCGGTAAACAACCGCTAGTCCTCCAAATTATCAAATATATTTTGGTTACTCGTAGGATTGACTCGATTGATCCTAGGACATGTATCAAAAAATGTCTTTCAATGATAGTTGAATCCATACCCCTGGGTTCTTTGCTTTTAGAGAGAATATCCTAATCTACGACTTGATGTAAAGGAAATGTAAAATACGACGCAATGAAAGAAATGGCATGAAGTAAATCAAAAGACTAGACTATAAAATATAAATGATTCGATAGGTAATATAAATGGGTTTAAAAGGCTTTGTATTTATAAATGGAAGGTAAATATTAGAAATACAGTGGTGTTATACGTACATTTCTCAGCGAAAACTCTTTCTCTTAACGCTTGATACTTGAGTGATTTGTGAGTGATTTGTTCCAAATGAACACCCATGGATCCTACCACTAAGACTCTTATTTATACTAATTCAACCCTAACGGTCCTACTCTAATAAGATGCCATGTTGCCCCTTTTGCATGCGCTTCGAATTCCTCGAGTTTCACGTGTCTTTTTGATTTCAAATGAAACGCTTTAAAATTAAAATCTTCCCGCTCAAAACGCTTCGATATGGAGTAACGTGTGTGTCATACCCCAAAATTTGCCCATCCCATTTCTCTTATTCAAACTCATATCAAAGTGCAATGCTCAATGACACACCCTCCTAAACATTGACTCAAGGAATTAGGGTTTTGATTTCTCTGAAGAAAACCATTGAATCAAAGGCTCCAATGCATTTCATATGGCTTATGATGTTTCAAACTACCTCCATGACAAAACTCAGGTTTCAATTCCAAGGATTGAGCACTCAATTGCTCTGAAAGTTGACACTCGACTAGTTTGACCTAAAAGTCAACTGTCGTCAAAGTACAGTCAAAACTCCTGATTTTTTTGTCAACAACTTTATTTTGAAGTATCATTCATCATTTGATCAAGGATTGATCATGATCATCAAGATAAAATCCTCAAATGGAAAAAAGCTTCCAAAGTGGCTTGTAGAGGACATCTTGAGGTTTCCAAAAAGTCCTAGAACTTCTCCATATCTTAAAAATTGAGAGAGATATGACTTGTCAAAGTTGGACAATTTTAAGAAGGAAAATGTGAAATAAAAGGCCTCAAAATGGATTTTTTTGCAAAGAGGCCCATGACTTTAAGATCCAATCTTGCAAAACAAAGTATCTAGAAGCTCCAATCTGAAAGCCATGAAAATATGATGGATATTTGATTTTATTTGAATATTTATTCATTAAAATCATGGATTTAATCAATATTTGAAAGAAAAATTGAAAAGATTTGATTTGCTTCCAATACCAATCATAATCAATCATATAAATAGTCAATATTCATTATCAAATTCGTGCTAAAGAGATTGGATTGAGAAAGATTGAAATTGATCAAAAATAGAAACATCCATGAACCATATTTCTTCAAATTGCCAATCAAAGATTCATCAAGATTTTCTTTGAAATTGTTAACCTAAACTCTTCTCCTCAATATTCATTATCAAATTCGTGCTAAAGAGATTGGAATGAGAAAGATTGAAATTGATCAAAAATAGAAACATCCATGAACCATATTTCTTCAAATTGCCAATCAAAGATTCATCAAGATTTTCTTTGAAATTGTTAACCTAAACTCTTCTCCTATAAATGCACAACATAACCAAACCCTTGAGGAGGAATTTTTCTGCAGATTAGAACCCTAAACCAAATCCTAAAATTTCAAGAAAACTTCAAGATCGAATTCTTGGTTGCAGGGAAATTCAAAGCATTTGGATGATTCAGCAACATTCCTTGAGGATTTCTGAAGCTATCAGTACCATCACCAAGCCTCGAAGCCTCAAGAACACACGCATAGCACCCCACGGTTTGCATTTTCTAAAAACCTTCAATCTCAATAATTCATGCATCATTCACGTGATTTAATTGCATATTTGTGTTGTATATGATGTTATGAGTGTTTCTGGAAATTGAATTGCGTTTATATGGCTTCATGAACGAGATGCCATGTTAGGGTTCAAGCTTTTGAATTTGGGGCTTTTGAAACCACGTAAAATTAGGCCAAGACGCAGGTACCATTGAATTCAAGGGCTCTGAACGATCGTGTCCATGTGCTCGCGACAAATTTTTGTGTTGTTTTGGGGGTTCTACGTTTTGGCAGGTGTAATAGGTCAAGGCTTTTTATAGCTTTCCATGAAAAAGCGCTGTAAAAGAAGTATTGCAGAAATTTGTTGAAGAAGATGATGTGGTGTCACGCTATGATTGGCCTGTTTCAAATTTTATTGGTGCGCGTGGAAAGAGAAAGTGGCGACGGATCCCATACTCTTCATACGTGTGCGTACGATGCTCCTTTGCCATACCAGCCAATGGTGCTTTCCTGAATCAGATCCAATGCTCCTGAAGCCGCCAGTCCACCATGCTCCCTCAGACTTGCGCAGCACTGGATCCTACTTTAAGTTTCCTAATTTTTTTTATTTTTATTTATTCAAATACTATTTTCTTATATGTTATTTATTTGTTTTATTTAATATAATTCTTTTTAAATATCTTTTAAACAAAACTTCTTTATAATTTCTTTTTTTTTCATAAAAACATTTATTTTGAAAATATTTATTAAATGATTAAATTGATTTAATTAATAATAATAATTCTTATTTAATTTAAATAATGAAAAGATTAATTTAATTTAGTTGTTTAATTGTTTAATTAGGTTAATATTTTTTATTAATTAATCAAATTACTTATTAGGTTCGATAATTTAATCTGAAACCTATTTTTGCCAATTTAATTAATTAGGTTGAAAACCAACAATTAATTAATTTGGTTTCTATTATTTTATTAACCATGGTTAACTTGTGCCCTAAATCAGGGTTTGCGAGGTTTGTCGTCAGATCATTCATGCACTAAAAATTCTTTTCATTGTGAAAATTTTCAGGGTTACCTCAGGATCCTTCAGACACGCGCCATACCAATCGAAAAGCTAAGTTCTAATTTTTTTTCTTATTTAAATATCATTTTTACTTTTATCTTTGCCTTATGGGTTAAATTAGGGTTGGCTTCAACCGTCAATGAATTACTCCTACACTCACCCCTTTTTTTTTGCCTTCATTGATTTTCAGGGTTAACCAACCGATCAAAGCTCAAACCTTCGGTAACCCTAAACTCGATTCTTCTTTAATTATTACTTGTGTTTAACCCATTGTTTTATGGGGTTATATTATTGCTTTTCCCCCTTCCCCATGGCTATATTTTGTAACTGCTCCTGGGTTGTATTGTGTGGCCTTGAAGGCACTTAAACTGTTATACATTATATTATAACTGCGTGGTTAGTAATTTAGGGCGTGAAAACTTCGAACTGAATTAGAATAACTAACTTACAAGATAATATATCTGAATTGAATCACATGATTTTGCACCCACACACCTTTTATGGTAACCCCTTTTGTTGCCTGTTGCATGTTGCCTTGTTTCCATTTTCAGTGCAGAATAGTCAAGTCCCTCGGATACGAGGACGCCTCAGCAAATGTTGCCCTCAGTTCATTCTCATCACAAAAGATCATAAGTCCCAATGATGCTGCCTTCGGTTCGGTTATATAATCTCGTCCCTCGAGGTTGCCTACAAATGATGTGATAGTCCCTTTCGATTGCTGAGGTGTCCTCTTTGGTTGCCTAATAATTGAAGGATAGAAAAACACTTAGAAAGGGGGGGTTTGAATAAGTGTAACTTTAAAACTTGTAAGATAAAAACTATTTGCACAATGATTTTTATCCTGGTTCGTTGTTAACTAAACTACTCCAGTCCACCTCCTTGGAGTGATTTACCTCACCTGAGGATTTAATCCACTAATCACACGAGATTACAATGGTTTTCCACTTAGCCAACTGCTAAGTCTTCTAGAGTATACTGATCACAACTTGATCACTCTAGGAATAATCTGCTTAGATACCTTCTAAGACTTTATCGAGTATACTGATCAACAACCTGATCACTCTAGTTCTTACAACTTAATGTAAACAAATTCTAAGAGTTACAATGCTTCTTATAAAGCTATTATCAAAACTGTGATTTTCTCTTAAGTTTAAGCTTAAATCTCACTAAGATATTACAACAGCAATGTAGTGAGTTTGATGATGAAGTTTGAGAGCTTTTGAATTTGACAGCGTTTCTGTATATTGCGCAAGTGTTGTATTCAGAATTCGTAAGAGGTAACCTTGCTTCTCATCAGAACTTCATATTTATAGGCGCTTGAGAAGACGACCGTTGGGAGCATTTAATGCTTTGCGTAATCCGTACAACATTGCATTTAATGTTTCACTCTTTTTTCAACTACCTCGAGCCTTGTTTTCGCTGTGTCTACTGACGTTGCCTTTAATAGCTTTCAACGTTCCTTTTGTCAGTCAGCGTAGCCTGCTAGCTAGTACTTGCTTCTGATCTGATGTTTGTGTAAACAACGTTTGAATATCATCAGAGTCAAACAGCTTGGTGCAGAGCATCTTCTTGTCTTCTGACCTTGAAGTGCTTCTGAGCGTGATACCATGAGAACTTCAGTGCTTCTGCTTCTGATCTCAAGTTCTTCTGATGCTTCCATAGACCCATGTTCTGATTCTGCTTGACCATCTTCTGATGTCTTGCCAGACCATGTTCTGATGTTGCATGCTGAACCTTCTGAGTCAGTGCTTCTTGCGCTGATTTTGTGCATACTCTTTATATAATTCCTGAAATGGAAATTGCATAGTATTAGAGTACCACATTATCTCATACAAAATTCATATGCTTGTTATCATCAAAACTAAGAATATTGATCAGAACAAATCTTGTTCTAACAATCTCCCCCTTTTGATGATGACAAAAACATACATAAATGATATGAATTTGCGATCAGAATATCAGACGGCTTAAGACAATTACACAGCTATAGCATAAGCATATAAACATAGTGTGTGAATATGTCTCCCCCTGAGATTAACAATCTCCCCCTGAGATAAATAATCTCCCCCTGAAATAAATACTGGAAGAAATTTATAAATAAAGGACTTCCCTGAGTATTTTCCATTTCATGTGAGACGATCACATATGCTTAGATCTTCAGAACATTCACAGCTTCTGATTCTTGCTTCCATAGGACAGCTTCAGAACTTGAATTTCTTCGATCTTCAGAACATTCAGCTTTTGATTCTTGCTTCCATTGGACAGCTTCAGAGCTTGAATTTCTTCTTGAGTCATTGCATGCTAGACTGTATCAGAAAATTGTTGAATGTACCAGAGCATCATCGGAGCATCTCTACATCCTGAAATGTTACAGAACAAGCTAAACGACAAAAGTCAGCATGAATGAATCAGAACATAAAATATGTATCAGAACATATAATATGTATCAAAGTAAACAACAGAATGTTACAGAGCATATTTTATAACTAAAAACACGCATCAGAACATATAAGGAATAAGAATGTGTTAGAGCATATTCTATCATCAGAATATCAGAACATTCTTCCTTCTTGCTTCTAATCTTGAAGCTTTACAGCACTCAGCTTGCTTCAATTTCCATGAGCTTGTTTCTATACATAATTGCTTTTCCCCATGTCTTTGCTTCTCATGTTGAGCTTTAAAGAGGATCTTCAATCCCTGCAAAACACTCAAAGACATAGAACTTGCTAGTTCTGTTAGAAATGCGGAGCCTTTCTCCCAGCAACTGATAAAATAAATCAGATCATTTATCACATTTTTCTCCCCCTTTTTGTCATAACATCAAAAACATAAAAGATTCAGATGAAAAACAGGACAAACAATATGAGAGAAGAAAAGAGAAATTTCATTGATTGCCAAAGAGAGAGAAGTTGTCAGAAATACAAAAGTACATGGAAGATGCATAGAAAACAGATGCAGCAAACAAAAGAAAACAATCTAAGACTCAAAGACTAAGATGACCCTAGCTTGGACATGATCTTGGCCAGCATGTCATGAATCCCATTGTTGCTCTCAGGCTGCCTCTCCATGAAGGTGCGGAACTCAGCATTGATCGTTCGTTGCTCATCCATGCGAGAAGATAGCTCAGCCTGGTTCTTCTGAATAACTTCCAGAGTCCTTGAGAGACGAGAAGGTTCATCAGAAGAAGCTTCACAACTTCTGTCCAGAGGGATAGCATTCTGAATCGTAGCTTCTATAATCAGATCATCATCTTGATTTTCCTCAACAGGAATAGACTCAGCAAGATGATCTTCAGCATCAGCTTCTTCTATAGAAGCATCTCCATAGTCTGCAGCAGGCACCTCAGAATCTCCATTCTCAAGAGCCTAAAGAATGGCAGCCAGATTCCTTGGGGCAGAAGGACCTTCAACTTCTGGAGGATCAGCAACTTCTGGGATGACCAAATCAGGATCTTCTTCAGAAGGATTCTCCCTCAGAAGGTCGAACAGAGATTTGAAGTCTCCAGTCAGAACTGGATACTGAGGTCTCCAGACCACAATCTCTCTGCAAGGATTGGCTTCCATTGCTGCAATAATTCTAGCTTCCTCAAGTTCATCCACAAATTTCTTCTCTTAAAAGATATATCTCCCTCCAAGACGACTGAACCAGAAGTCCTCATAACTCCTCAGAATTCCACAAGGGCGTGGAGCAGTTTCTACACAAATTTCCTGAAGTTCTTCAAAGTAAGCATCTGTTTTTCTTCGGAAGATTCTCCAGAACTTTCGCATAGCAACATCATTCAGGCCAGAACTTTCAACAATTTTGAGAGTATCAAAGACTCTTCTGAGATTCCTCTTTACCATTTCAAAAATTACACCAATAGGGTATTCTCGGCGGGATTTTATTTTGGTTATTGGGGAAACAAGGTTAGGGACAGAATAGGGTTGAGGCTCTCTATCCAACCTATAATAAGATTCTGCTTCATTCTCAGAGTCTAACACTACCATTTCAGCTTCAGGACGAGCCTTGGGAGTGTAATTGCAGTCACGGAGCAATTGCTCATGTGATGCAGAATCTGGAAGACCAAAACCAGAGGGGTTGTTTTGAGAGGTGGAAGGAATAGGTTCATAAGTTGCATGAGGAGGTGGTTGAGACGTGGATATATTAGAGTGAGGTGGAAAGAGTGTTTGTAGGGGTGGTATATCAAGAACAGGATTGTCAAGGGCCTGGTCAGAAGCAAGGTTGGTTGTGGGTGAAGATGAAGGAATGGGAGCATTTTTGATGGGTGAGGGAGGATGAGTAAGGGTTTTGGTTACAGGAGAGGAAGGAGGTGTGAGAACTTGGACTTTTATGGGTGATTCTGATGGGGCTTTTTCTGGTTGATTTACTGGTTCAGGGGTTTGAGCAACAGCTATTGGTGCAACTTCTGAACGTATAGTAGGAACAGAATCAGGTTCAGAGAGATGAATACCTTTGGATACCTTCTGAACAGCTTCAAACACAGCCTCAAGCTTCTTCTGCTTCTTACTCTTCTGCTTTTCCACAATCTTAGCCTTCCCAAGAGAGATTTTTCTTCTTCTGGCAGATTCCAGTGTCTCCTTCTCACTAGCAACAATCTTCTGACCTTCAACTGCTTGAGTTGTTGGTCCTTGAGAGATTTTATCTTGCTGATTCACAGCTTCTGCTTGCTTATTCACAGCTTCTTGAACATCCTCATCTTCATCTGAGGCATTAATTATTAATTTTCTTTTTCTTGCTTTCTTCTTCTCAACAGCCTTTACAGTTTCCACATTTTCATTACTCTTCTTTTTCTTCTTCTTCTCAATAATCTCCTTTACACTCTTCTTAGTTGCAACTGAAACAACCTGAACTTCTTCAGCAACAACTTCTTTTGGAACGGCTTCCTCAACAGTAGTAGCAGCAGCTACACTCTGGACTACCTTCTTCTGAATATCAGAAGGATGATCAAATTTTCTTTTAGTCCTTCTTTCCTTTTTCACAGCAGCTTCAGGAGCAGCTTCAGAAACAACTTCCGACACAGCAGGCCTGGAAGTAGAAGTTTTCTTGCGACCTTCTTTAGCAGGAGCACCTTTTTCTTGATCTTTTACTCCTTCATCTTCCTTGAGTGACTTCAGATATCTAGTTCTGACTCCAGGCACCTCACTTCTGAAGAAGGGTTCAAAGTCAGTAAGAATAGGATCTCTTCTGCTTCTTGCTCTAGGAAGAGGTTGAGGGGCTTTGATGATAGTATCAATAACACTCATCTTTCTCAAGGTGAGAGCATTCAAGCAACTTCTAGTATTGACAGCCAGATCTTTGATGGTACCTTCAGCTTCCAATTTCTCAACTATCTTGGAATGAACCAGAAGGTTTGTAATGATTCTTCCAAAAGGAATAATAGTACACTTCTTTACTCTGAAGGCATTTCTGGAATCCCTCACAGCATTCCACATGTGGTTGAATATAATGTAGATAACATCAACATTCTTCTTAGTGGCAATGCAATACAGAATGTATTTATGCTCATTGTTGATGAAATCTGCAGCATGTGTTCCTTTCCTGTGATAGAAACACCCCAGAAGAATCTTGGTCCAGATTTTATAAAGATCCCTCATGTCCTTGACACGCTTTGTCTCCTTTATGTCTGTGTAAAGGGTAGACAACACTTCTTCCCAATCAGCCCTTTGATCAATTTCGTGAGCACCCTCAGGGTTTCTTAGATCGAACATCATTCTCAGGATGTTCTCAGTAATGACCACAAACTTCCCATGGACGAAGACATAATGGATTTAGGAGCAACAACTGCATGCACCCAGAATTCCTTAACAAGATCTGGGTAGACCGGTCCACAAAACTCAGCAAACAATGAAGTCCACCCTTGAAAAATGATATCTTCTTTAAGATGATATCCATGTTCTTCGATGCTATCAAAATCTACCATGAGTTCTGTAGTTGTTTCTGATTGGCTGTATTTTTTGGTAAAACAATTAGTGTTTTATCATGTCAAACCTGGTGTCATGACATGCATTGTTTTGAAAGTTTTGTTTCTTGAAGTTGTTTTTGTGCAGGCTTTTACCTGATGTCAAGACCGATGTCATGACATCCGATGTTAAGTCTTTGCGCGCCTCTTTTGGAAACTTTGGATATTGTTTTGTTTCAGAACAACGTTATGCGATGGATCTTTGTCTTATGGAATTGGTTTTAATTTGGTTAAAATTATTATTGGATCCAAGGCCCAGCTGCTGCAAGGTTATTTATATCAAATGAAGAAGCTGCTGGAAACGTGGTTTTTTAGGGTTTGCCGTCCAGAAGTTTGTGGTGTTGTTCGTCTGTGTATTAGATTTCTTGTAAGCCAAACAATCACCATGATGATTGTCTTGGTCTAGGAGTTGTTATTTTTGAGTTGTAAAAGTACTCGAAGCTTTTAAGCAAGAGTACTATTGTACTTGATCAAAGCTTTTAAGCAAGATCAAGTTGTGTTTTTGAAGAGTGTCTTCTTGTGTTTTTGGTTAGTTTATCATCACTGCTGTGATTGAGGGGGAGTGAGTAGGATCTCTGATCTAAGGTGTTTAGATTGAAGTTGCATTGGGTAGATATTAAGTGAGAGGTGTAATATCGAGTTGTATTACCTTGAATTGATATTACTTATAGTGGACTTCCTCCCTGGCTTGGTAGCCCCCAGATGTAGGTGTGTTTGCACCGAACTGGGTTAACAATTTTTCTTGTGTTGTTTTCTGTTTATCTTTGTTCATTTGTTTAAAAACATTCAGATAGTGATGTCGTGACATCGTGTAAGACATCGCGTGTCTGAGTCCAGAATTTCAAGTTCACAGATAACTTCCAACTCCTTTTTGGGAATAGAACAGGCAATAACCAGAGTAATTTGCTGATCTTCTTCTCGCAGATGGAGAGGGAAAGATGAGCCAACATTGAGAGAAGATGAAGCGGCCATTGAAGCAGTACTGAGATTTGAAAAACAATTTCTGGGTTTGCGCTTAGGGTTTGAGAAAAGACCGAAAAGGTTTCAAAAATGCATGCAAGAAGAAAGAGAGAATGGGAGAGGAAAAGATAAACGTTATGATTTAAATTGTATTTAGAGAGACGGATTTGAAAATGAATGCAATAAAGTTATGAGAATGAATAGTTACAGAATCAAATGAAATCAATTGCATTAAATGATGAGTGACGTTAGATGAGAGATCGTGGTAAATGAAATGATTTAACACAGTTACCTAGGGCGGCGTCCCATCAAATTAACTCACGCTTTTACCAACCGTACATACACGTGTTCACCATCAGAATACTCTTGATGATAGCTGTGTTGCACTGAATAGAACTTTTCATCTTCTGATTCTGATCACTGCTTCTGATTGTTATTCTTTAGAAATGATCTGGTTCTGATAGGATCATCTTTCTTTCCAAGGATCACATCTTGTGAATGAGTTGAGGTAAGTCTAGAAGATCTTCTGACTGTTGGCTCTTCAGAAATACTGAGATTCTCTAAAGATGCAGCAACTTGATCTTCTGATTCTTTGCTTCTGAGATTTTCAGCTTCTGAAACTTTGCTTCTTGGTTCTACAGCTTTTGATATGTCAATATCTATATCTGCAAAATTCTCAAACTGCTTTGGTTTTTCAAGACCAAGCTTATCATCAAATCTGATATTGATTGATTCTTCTACAACCAATGTTTCAGTATTGTATACTCTGTAGCCTTTAGAGCGTTCAGAATATCCAAGAAGAAAACATTTTTGTGCCTTAGAATCAAACTTACCAAGATGATCTTTAGTATTCAGAATGAAACACACACATCCAAAAGGATGAAAATATGAAATGTTGGGCTTTTTGTTCTTCCACAATTCATAAGGAGTCTTATTTAGAATAGGTCTTATAGAGATTCTATTCTTAATATAACATGCAGTGTTAATTGCTTCTGCCCAGAAGTGCTTAGCCATATTGGTCTCATTGATCATGGTTCTGGCCATTTCTTGCAGAGTCCTATTCTTTCGCTCTACAACTCCATTTTGCTGTGGAGTTCTAGGGCAAGAGTAATCATGGGCAATACCATTTTCTTTGAAGAACTCCTCAAAGAATCTGTTCTCAAATTCACCACCATGATCACTTCAGACCTTTATGATTTTGCACTCCTTCTAAGATTGGATCTGAGTGCAGAATTCAAAGAACACTGAATGAAACTCATCCTTGTGTTTTAAGAACTTTACCCATGTCCAGCGGCTATAATCATCTACGATGACTAATCCATATTTCTTCCCTCTAACAGATGCTGTTTTGACTGGTCCAAACAGATCAATGTGCAGAAGTTCTAACGGCCTCGAGGAAGAGACAACATTCTTAGATTTGAATGCAGGTTTGGAGAACTTGCCCTTCTGACATGCTTCACAAAGAGCATCTGATTTGTATTTCAGATTTGGGAGACCTCTGACCAGATTTAGTTTGTTAATCTGAGAAATCTTTCTCAAACTAGCATGTCCTAATCTTCTGTGCCAGACCCATTGCTCTTCAGAAACAGACATAAGACAAGTCACATTCTGCTTCTCAAGATCAGAAAGATCAATCTTATAAATGTTGTTCTTTCTCTTGCCTGTAAATAGGATTGAGCCATCCTTCTGACTTACATCCTTGCAAGACTTTTGATTGAAGATTATATCATAACCATTGTCACTTAATTGACTTATGGACAATAAGTTATGCGTTAATCCTTTTACAAGAAGTACATTAGTTATGGAAGGAGAGTTACCAGTACTTATGGTTCCAGAGCCAACAATCTTGCCCTTCTGATCTCCTCCAAACTTGACTTCTCCACCAGATTTAAGCACCAGGTCTTGGAACATAGACCTTCTTCCCGTCATGTGTCGCGAGCACCCAGAGTCCAGGTACCATGACATTTTGTGCTTTGTCTTCTTTGCTGCTAAGGATATCTGTAACAGAAATTATCTTCTCCTTAGGTACCCACAATTTATTGGGTCCTTTCTTGTTAGTCTTCCTCAAGTTCTGATTGAACTTAGGTTTAGCATTATAAGTAACAGGAGAAACAACATGATATTCTTTAGGTTTGGCAGCATGATATCTTTTAGGTTGTGTCACATGCTTCTTGGTGTGTGTAGTGTGAAAACTCTGTGCATGTGAGGTGAGCCTAATATCATGTGAGTGGCCATATTTGAACTGATCATACAATGGCTTGTATATGATTTTCAAATCATCAACAGGTTCAAATTTATGTGAGGTATCACCCTCATAGCCAAAACCAAACCTTTTTGTTTCCAGAAACACCATATATCATAGAAGCAAGATGACTTCTGCCAATACTTCTAGATAGGAACCTTCTGAAGCTCGAGTCATATTCTTTCAGAATATGATTGAGGCTAGGAATGGATTTTTCTGATTCAGAAGGAGATCCAATATCTTTGGATAATTTTAAAACTTTTTCCTTCAGTTCATAATTTTCCACTTCCAGCCTCTTAGTTTCAAATTCAAATTGCTTTTTCAGCTTTTTGTATTTGATACTAAGATGAGGCTTGAGTTCCAGAAGTTCTGTTAAACTGGAAACTAACTCTTCTCTAGATAGTTCAGAAAATACCTCTTCAGAATCTGATTCTGATCCATCATCTACTGTGGCCATCAGTGCAAGGTTTGCTTGCTCTCCTTCAGAGTCTGATTCTAATTCTGATTCTGAATCATCCCATGTTGCCATAAGACCTTTCTTCTTATGAAACTTCTTCTTGGGATTCTCCTTCTGAAGTTTTGGACATTCATTCTTGAAGTGTCCAGGCTTGTTGCACTCATAGCAGATGACCTTCTTTTTGTCAGATCTTCTGCCACCAGAAGATTCTCCTCGTTCAAACTTCTTTGAACTTCTGAAGCTCTTGAACTTCCTTTGCTTGCTCTTCCAGAGTTGGTTTACCCTTCTAGAGATCATTGACAGTTCATCTTCTTATTCTGATTCTAATTCTTCAGAATCTACTTCTTCAGCCTGAAAAGCATTAGTGCATTTTTTAAAATTAGATTTTAATCCAATAGACTTACCTTTCTTCTGAGGCTCATTTGAATCCAGCTCTATCTCATGGCTTCTCAAGGCACTGATTAGCTCTTCCAAAGAAACCTCATTCAGATTCTTTGCAATCTTGAATGCAGTTACCATTGGACACCATCTTCTGGGCAAGCTTCTGATGATCTTCTTTACATGATCAGCCTTGGTGTAGCCTTTGTCCAGAACTCTTAATCCAGCAGTTAGTGTTTGAAATCTTGAAAACATCTTCTCAATATTTTCATCGTCCTCCATCTTGAAGGCTTCATATTTCTGGATTAGAGCAAGAGCTTTGGTCTCCTTGACTTGAGCATTTCCTTCATGGGTCATTTTCAATGACTCATATATATCATAGGCAGTTTCCCTGTTAGATATCTTCTCATACTCAGCATGAGAGATAGCATTCATCAAAACAGTCCTACATTTATGATGATTTTTGAAAAGCTTCTTTTGATCATCATTCATTTCTTGTCTTGCCTTACGCCAGTAGCGTTCACTGGATGTTTGTAACCATCCATCAGAAGATCCCATAAGTCACCATCTAGACCAAGGAAGTAACTTTCAAGTTTATCTTTCCAGTATTCAAAGTTTTCACCATCAAATATTGGCGGTCTAGTATAACCATTGTTACCATTTCCATTGTATTGCTCAGTTGAGCCAGATGTAGATGTAGATGAAGGTGGTGGAGTCTCAACCATCTTGACTTAGTGTTTTTCTCTTCCTGTATCTTTTCTAAACACGATTATGTGCTTGCACCTTAGAACCGGCGCTCTGATACCAATTGAAGTATAGAAAAACACTTAGAAAGGGGGGTTTGAATAAGTGTAGCTTTAAAACTTGTAAGATAAAAACTATTTGCACAATGATTTTTATCCTGGTTCGTTGTTAACTAAACAACTCCAGTCCACCCCCTTGGAGTGATTTACCTCACCTGAGGATTTAATCCACTAATCACACGAGATTACAATGGTTTTCCACTTAGCCAACTGCTAAGTCTTCTAGAGTATACTGATCACAACTTGATCACTCTTGGAACAATCTACTTAGATACCTTCTAAGACTTTCTAGAGTATACTGATCAACAACCTGATCACTCTAGTTCTTACAACTTAATGTAAACAAATTCTAAGAGTTACAGTGCTTCTTATAAAGCTATTATCACAACTGTGATTTTCTCTTAAGTTTAAGCTTAAATCTCACTAAGATATTACAACACCAATGTAGTGAGTTTGATTATGAAGTTTGAGAGCTTTTGAATTTGACAGCGTTTCTGTATAATGCGCAAGTGTTGTATTCAGAATTCATAAGAGGTAACCTTGCTTCTCATCAGAACTTCATATTTATAGGCGCTTGAGAAGATGACCGTTGGGAGCATTTAATGCTTTGCGTAATCCGTACAGCATTGCATTTAATGTTTCACTCTTTTGTCAACTACCTCGAGCCTTGTTTTCGCTGTGTCTACTGACGTTGCCTTTAATAGCTTTCAATGTTCCTTTTGTCAGTCAACGTAGCCTACCAGCTAGTACTTGTTTCTGATTTGATGTTTTTATAAACAACGTTTGAATATCATCAGAGTCAAACAGCTTGGTGCAGAGCATCTTCTTGTCTTCTGACCTCAAACAGCTTACCGCGACATTTTCAATAAAGTCATTTCACCGTATTAGAGTGTGACAGAAATATGTCAGAATATCCTAAGTCTTTTATTCCTTAGGCTTCGAAGAGAAATTATTTAAAACTTACTTTGACATAGAAAAAGCTCCTGACACACAGTAACTCTAAAAATAGCCATTTAAAGACCATTGTTTCTTCGAAACAGATGACCTCGAAGAACATTAATATTGTATCGAAATCTTTGGCTAACACCAGCGTGATGCATTACAAGAGGGGAGAAATGCGGTAGTGAATATGATAAAGGGCTGACCATAGTAGGCCATTTATCCTTGGGTCTGTTATCCTTCGTTGAGGCTTGTACAAAGTCTAAAAGCTTAAGGCCCAAACCAAAGAAGATGAGAGAAGTAATGGATCTGGGGAAAAATACAGAAAAGGTTGAAATTAAACAATCCTATTTTTCCTTCCTAAACCTTAAAATTGACCCCAATTGTATAAGGAAAAATCCAAAACCGCTTATTAGTACGTTCTGAAAATGATCGTGTTTCGCCTAATCCAAATGCACCAGATCGTAGCAAGTCAAATGACCGCTACTGTAGTCTTCTTAGTTTTAATCTTCACCTTATGAGAAAACCCAAAAAATCCCACAAACTCCTCCAATGATAAACCATCTAACGGACCAATCCACTTAAACACTTTACACCATATTTTAGCGACAACAGTGCAGCCCCCTAAAAGATGCGGTAAATTCTCATTCTCCGAAAGACAAAACACACACTGTTGATCTCCCCCTTCCAACGCAATTCCCCTTTTTAATAATTGATACTTCGTTGCTATTCTATTGTGAAAAATTCTCCACCCGAAAAAAAGAATTTTTGGAGGCACTTTTACTTTCCATAGTAGATCAACATTAATAACAATAGATGGGTGAATAGGCGGACCTGTAAGCTTTGCTAAAAATCTGTTATAGCATGATTTGACCGTGAAAATACCTTCGGGACTGCCTCTCCAACAGTAGTTGTACGTCTCTCCTTCATAGAGCTGAAATTCACTTAACAGGTCGCATAATTCCAGCCACTGGTGGGCTAAATCGTTGTTGTTATGGAACAGTACAGCAACAGAATTCCAACGCCATCTTCCTTCTTTGAACTGTCCAGCATCCGCGACTGAAACTGCATCACCCCGAACGTTTGCATACAGCTCCGGAAAGATAAGATGCAATGGTTGGTTGCCGACCCAGGTGCAGTACCAGAATGGTAGCGTCTTACCATTTCCATATTTGCATAAAAATTCACCTGCAAAATTATGGTGCAAGAGAGAAATATAATTATCAGAAATAAGAATGTCTCTCCACCAAATTGAGTCTCGATTGTGGACTACTAAGATATCTCCGATGAGGACTTTCAACTTAATGTTGTCATATCTTGCAACAAGAATGTTACGCCATACCGCTTCATTATCCACTAAAATCCTCCACTTCCATTTAGATAGCAAAGCCAAATTCATAACCTCAACGTTCTTTAAACCCAACCCACCTTCTTCCCGAGGTTTGCAAATGTTGTCCCAACGCACCCAATGTATCGGTCTCTTTGTGTCGCTCCCATTCCATAAAAACTTTGATTGAATTGCCCGAATTTGTTTAATGATTTTTGAAGGTGCTTTATAAAAGGAGAGGGAGTATATAGGAATGGCGTTTAAGACGGAATTAAAAAGGCAGACACGTCCCGCTATATTGAGGTTAACTCCCTTCCAAACGGCCAACCGACTCTTTAACATCGAAATCAAATCCCTCCACATTGATAACTTCCACGGACTATCTCCCACTCTCACACCAAGGAATTTGAAAGGAAGCTTATCAATTTTGCAAGATAGAAAAATTGACGCCGCTTCGAGAAAATCCACATTGACGTTAAGTCCATAAATATTACTTTTGTTGAAGTTTACCCGCAAGCCCCGAAGGATAGAAAAACACTTAGAAAGTGGGGGTTTGAATAAGTGTAGTCTTAAAAACTTGAACGATAAAAACAAATTGCACAGTTATTTTTATCCTGGTTCGTTGTTAACTAAACTACTCCAGTCCACCCCCACGGAGTGATTTACCTCACCTGAGGATTTAATCCACTAATCGCAACAGATTACAATGGTTTTCCACTTAGCCCACGACTAAGTCTTCTAGAGTATCCTGATCACAACCTGATCACTCTAGGAACAAATGCTTAGACACAAGCTAAGACTTTCTTAGAGTATCCTGACCACCACGTGATCACTCTAATTACAACTGCTTAGACACAAGCTAAGACTTCCTAGAGTATCCTGATCAACACTTGATCACTCTAGTTACATACAAATTAATGTAATCAATTCTAAGAGTATTACAAATGCTTCTGAAAAGCTATAATCACAACAGTGATATTTCTCTTAACGTTTAAGCTTAATCTCACTAATATATTACAACAGCAATGTAGTGAGCTTTGATGAAGATGAAGTTTCTGAGCTTTGAGTTGAACAGCGTTTCAGCAAGTTTTTCAGAATAAGTTCGTTCAGGATTGGTAACCTTGCTTCTCATCAGAACTTCATATTTATAGGCACTTGAGAAGATGACCGTTGGGAGCATTTAATGCTTTGCGTATTCCGTACAACATTGCATTTAATGTTTCACGCTTTTGTCAACTACCTCGAGCCTTGTTCACGCTGTGTCTACTGACGTTGCCTTTAATAGCTTCCAACGTTCCTTTTATCAGTCAGCGTAGCCTACCACCTGTACTTTCTTCTGATCTGATGTTTGTGTATACAACGTTTGAATATCATCAGAGTCAAACAGCTTGGTGCATAGCATCTTCTTGTCTTCTGACCTTGAAGTGCTTCTGAGCGTGATACCATGAGAAATTCAGTGCTTCTGCTTCTGATCTCAAGTTCTTCTGATGCTTCCATAGACCCATGTTCTGATTCTGCCTTGACCATCTTCTGATGTCTTGCCAGACCATGTTCTGATGTTGCATGCTGAACCTTCTGAGACAAAGCTTCTGAGCGCTGATTTGTCCATACTCTTTATATATTTCCTGAAAAGGGAAATTGCAATGTATTAGAGTACCACATTATCTCACACAAAATTCATATCCTTGTTATCATCAAAACTAAGAATATTGATCAGAACAAATCTTGTTCTAACAATCTCCCCCTTTTTGATGATGACAAAAACATATATAAATGATATGAATTTGCGATCAGAAAGAGCAGACGGCTAAAGACAATTTACAAAGCTATAGCATAAGCATGTGAATATGTCTCCCCCTGAGATTGACAATCTCCCCTGAGATGAATAATCTCCCCCTAAAATTAATACTAGAAGAATTTTATAAATAAAAGACTTCCCTGAGTATTTCAGTAGAGACGTTCACAGTGCTTGATCTTCAGAACATTCATGACTTCTGATTTTTGCTTCCATAGGACAGCTTCAGAACATTGAATTTCTTTATATCCTCAGAACATTCACAGCTTCTGACTCCTGCTTCCATCGGACAGCTTCAAAACTTGAATGTCTTTGATCTTCAGAACATTCACAGCTTCTGACTTCTGCTTCCATCGGACAGCTTCAGAACTTGAATTTCTTTAGATCTTCAGAACATTCACAGCTTATGACTTCTGCTTCCATCGGACAGCTTCAGAACTTGAATTTCTTTAGATCTTCAGAACATCCACAGCTTCTGATTCTTGCTTCCATTTGGACATTGCTAGATTGTATCAGAACATTGTTGAATGTACCAGAGCATCATCAGAGCATCTCTACATCCTGAAATGTTACAGAACAAAACTAAACGACAAAAGTCAGCATGAATGAGTAAGAACATAGAATATGTTTCAGAACACATAATATGTATCAGAGCCATATAGAATGTGTCAGAACAAATAGACATAATGTTTCAGATCATATTCTATCATCAGAATATCTGAACATTCTTCCTTCTTGCTTCTGATTATGAAGCTTCATAGCACTCAGCTTGCTTCAAGAATCCAAGAACTTGATTCTCTAAAGAGTTGCTTTTAATGTTGAGCTTTCAATCCTGCAAAACAACTTAGAAACATATGAAGCTTGCAGCTTCTGTTAGTAATGTGCCAGCAACTGCTAATATAAATCAAATCATTTATCACTATTTCTCCCCCTTTTTGTCATATCATCAAAAACATAAGAGATTCAGATAAAAACAAAAAGAAACACACAGAAGAAAAGGATGATTTTCATTGAAGTTCAAACAGACAAGTACAGAAGTACACGAAGAAAAGGAAGACCAGATGCACAAAAACAGATGCAGCAAAAACAAAAACAAAACAACTAAGACTCAATCTAAGATGACCCTAGCCTTGACAAGATCTTGGCCAGCATCTCTTGAACCCCATTGTTGTGCTCATTCTGCTTCTCTATGAAAGCTCTAAACTCAGCATTGATTGAGCTTTGCCCATCCTGGTTCTTCTGAAGAACTTCCAGAGTCTTTGCAAGACGGGAAGGTTCATCAGAAGAAGCTTCACAGCTTCTATCCAACGGGATGGCATTTTGATCAGCAGCTTCCATTGACAGATCATTTGCAGGGATTTCCTCAACAGGAACTGACTCAGCAACATGATCTTCTACATTTGCTTCTTGCATAGAAGCATCTTCATATTCTGCAGCTGGAATCTCAGAATCTCCATTCTCAAGTGCCTGAAGAATGGCAGCTAGATTCCTGGGGGCAGAAGGACCTTCAACTTCTGGTGGGTCAACAACTTCTGGAATGACCAAGCTTGGGTCTTTCTTAGAAGGGTTTTCCCTCAGAAAGTCAAAGAGAGTCTTGAAATCCCCAAGTAGAATAGGATATTGAGGTATCCAGACCACAATCTCCCTGCAAGGGTTGGCTTCCAATGCAGCAGCCAGTTTTGCTTCTTCCATCTCATCCACAAACTGCTTCTCCTCAGCAGCAACACAATTTCTGAGAGGATGGTAGTATATGCCATTATCACCCTCCAGAAGGTAATCAGGGTAACCAGGGGCAGTAGCCACTAGTCTTTTCCGTACTCCCATTGCTTCTACTTGAAAATCCTTGCGAAAGCTTTTCCAGAGATTTCTTGTAGAAACATCATCCAGACCATTTAGAAAGGCATCCTTCAGAAGGTCTAGACTGCTAATCACCTCATGTCTGAATAGTTCCAGGTAGGTATAGGGTTCAGGTTCAGGCGGATTGAAGGTGAATTTGTAGTTAGGGTAGAGAAGACAGTAGGGTTTGGATTTTCTAGTAGGTAAGGGATGGGATATAGAAGGTGGAGGTGCGGTGGATGAGGAAGAAGGGATATCTGAGAGAATGATTGATGAGGATGGAATATCAGAAAGGATAGATTGAGAGGAGGAAGGAGTATTTGTAAAGGGAATTGGTGAGAAAGATTTATCAGAAGGAGTTGAGGGAAGAATACTTAGAGGTATGGGGTTTAGAATGGGAGAGGAAAAAGATGATGGAGAAGGATTTGGTAAAGTGAAGTTTACTTTTGGTTCAGATGGAGGTGATTGGAGAGATGGTTTAGGGACAGAAGGAGGTGGAGTAAAAACCTGCCTGGAGATTTGTATAGAAGAAGCATGTGAAGATCTGGTTCTATGAAAGGAGTCTCTGATCCTTTTCTCCCTTCGTTCTTCAGAGTCCACCTTGTCAGGATCATAGGTGACCCTCAACTTCTTGGCTTTCATAACCTCATCTTCTCGGGCTTTTCTTTTTAGCCTAGCCTTTTCTTCCTTTTGATCCTTCTTTAGAAGATCAACTTTGGACGGAAGTACTCTGCCACGGATCCAAGCAGGATCAATATCTGATTGCTTCCTAACACAATCTTCCATGTAAAGCTTGACAACCTGATGCAGTTCTTTATGAAACAAGGAGACGAATCCTTCAACAGCAACTCTTCTTGTCAGAATGTCAGGAAAACTTGTGCACACAAAAGGTACATTCTTAATAAGTTCTAGTCTGAACAAATCAACACCATTAAAGATGGGACCTTGAGCTACTCCAAGAAAATGAGATGCATTGAGTTTTCTGATGGAGTCCAGCACTTTGCTTTCAATCAGAATGTCTGAAATCATTCTTCCGAACGGAATAGTCGTTCTTGGAATATGAGGGTACTTCGCCCTTTCATCTTCTCTTGACTCAAAGATAGAAGTCTTCAGATTTTCAAACAGAATATGAGAGATGTTGATCTCAGTCTTTTTGCCAATGCAGAAAAGAGTATACTTGTGATCCGGACAGATGTAGGAGGAGGAGAGCATCCTCTTTCTATGGTAAAGGGAACCCAGAATAATCTCAGCCCATGCTTTATAAAATGGCCTTAAGGTGCCCGTGTTATGAGAATCAATTCCAAAAGCCAGAGAGATTTGTTTTTCAACTTTAGACCAGTCAACTGTTGCATGTTGAAGACCAGACCAACCTTCTTCATCATTCAGATTGTACAGCTTCCTGATGAGCTTTTCAGTGATAACCACTTCATGCCCTATCACGAATGAAATGATGGCAGTTGGGGTAACCGTTGCATGTACCCAGAAATCCTTCACAAGTTCAGGATAAATTGGACCAATCAATCTATCAAGATATTTAGACCATCCTTGCTCAAAGATTCTTGCATCGCACTTAAAGCCATTTTCTTTTAGCTTGTTGATATCCACGGCAGATTCACATAAAACTTCCAGTTCTTCCGTGGGAATTAAGCATGTTTTCAAAGGAGCATACTCATATTTGCGTAGAAGAATCTGTGTAGAAGTGAGTCTTTCCTTTGGATTTGATGAACTTGAAGATGAGTTCATGATGATTACGCTTTGAGATCAAATCAAAAACTAGGGTTTAAAAAAAATGCAACGAAGGGGATGCACAAAAGAGAGAGAAAGAGAGAAAAAGAGGGAATGAAGATGAAGCGGGTAATTTAAATGATTTGAAAATAAAGAAATCATTATGCATTTAATGAGAAATGACATTAGGAGAGAGAACACGGTAAATGAAATGATTTAACATAGTTACCTAGATGGGCGTCTTTTCAACTGCACTCTTTTTACTAACCGTACAGACACGCGTTCACCATTTGAAAATAGATGACAGCTGTAATTTTCCTGAATAGACTTTACGCCTTCTGATTCTGATTACTGCTTCTGATTGTCATTCTTTAAGAATGATCTTGTTCTGATAGGATCATCTTTCTTCCCAAGGATCACATCTTCTGAATGAGCTGAAGCAAGTCTAGGTGATCTTCTGACTGTTGGCTCTTCAGAAATCCTGAGATTCTCTAAAGATGCAGCAACTTGATCTTCTGATCCATTTCTTCTGAGACTATCAGCTTCTGCAGCTTTACTTCTTGGTTCTACTGCTTCTGATATATCAATATCAAAATCTGCAAAATTCTCAAACTGCTTTGGTTTTTCAAGACCAAGCTTATCATCAAACCTGATATTGATTGATTCTTCTACAACCAATGTTTCAGTATTGTATACTCTGTAGCCTTTAGAGCGTTCAGAATATCCAAGAAGGAAACACTTTTGTGCTTTAGAATCAAACTAACCAAGATGATCTTTAGTATTCAGAATGAAACATACACATCCAAAAGGATGGAAATATGAAATGTTGGGCTTTCTGTTTTCCAAAATTCATAAGGAGTCTTATTTAGAATAGGTCTGATAGAGATTCTATTCTGAATATAACACGCAATGTTTATTGCTTCTGCCTAGAAATGCTTAGCCATATTGGTTTCATTGATCATGGTTCTGGCCATTTCTTGTAGAGTCCAATTCTTTCGCTCTACAACTCCATTTTGCTGTGGAGTTCTAGGACAAGAGAAATCATGGGCAATACCATTTTCTTTGAAGAATTCCTCAAAGAATATGTTCTCAAATTCACCACCATGATCACTTCTGACCTTTATGATTTTACACTCCTTCTTAGTTTGGGTATGAGTGCAGAATTCAAAGAACACTGAATGAGACTCATCCTTGTGTTTTAAGAACTTTACCCATGTCCAGCAGCTATAGTCATCAACGATGACTAATCCATATTTCTTCCCTTTGACAGATGCTGTTTTGACTGGGCCAAACAGATCAATGTGCAAGAGTTCTAACGGCCTTGAGGAAGAGACAACATTCTTAGACTTGAATGCAGGTTTGGAGAACTTTCCCTTCTGACATGCTTCACAAAGAGCGTCTGAATTGTATTTCAGATTAGGGAGTCCTCTGACAAGATTTAGTTTGTTAATCTAAGAAATCTTTCTCAAACTAGCATGTCCTAATCTTCTGTGCCAGACCCATTGCTCCTCAGAAACAGACATAAGACAAGTCACCTTCTGCTTCTCAAGATCAGAAAGATCAATCTTATAAATGTTGTTCTTTCTCTTGCCTGTAAATAGGATTGAGCCATCCTTCTAACTTATAGCCTTGCAAGACTTTTGATTGAAGATTATATCATAACCATTGGCACTTAATTGACTTATGGACAATAAGTTATGCGTTAATCCTTCTACAAGAAGTACATTAGTTATGGACGGAGAGTTTCCAAGACTTATGGTTCCAGAGCCAATGATTTTGTCCTTCTGGTCTCCTCCAAACTTGACTTCTCCACCTGGTTTAAGCACCAGGTCTTGGAATGTAGACCTTCTTCCCGTCATGTGTCGCGAGCACCCAGAGTCCAGGTACCATGACATTTTGCTTTTTGTCCTCTTTGCCGCCAAGGATATCTGCAACAGAAATTATCTTCTCCTTAGGTACCCACAATTTCTTGGGTCCTTTCTTGTTAGTTCTCCTCAAGTTCTGATTGAACTTGGGTTTAGCAAAATATTTAACAGGAGGAACAGCATGATATTCTTTAGGTTTGTCAGCATGATATTTCTTAGGATGTGTCACATACTTCTTGGTGTGAACAGTGTTAAACTTCTGTGCATGTGAAGTGAGCCTAATATCAAGTGCATGGCCATATTTGAACTGATCATACAATGGCTTGTATGTGATCTTCAGATCATCAATAGGTTCAAATTTATGTGAGGTATCACCCTCATAGCCAAAACCAAACCTTCTGTTTCCAGAAACACCATATATCATAGAAGCAAGATGACTTCTGCCAATACTTCTAGATAAGAACTTTCTGAAACTCGAGTCATATTCTATCAGAATATGATTCATGCTAGGAATGGATTTTTCTGTTTTAGAAGGAGATCCACTATCTTTGGATAGATTTAAAACTTTTTCCTTCAGTTCAGAATTTTCCACTTCCAGCTTCTTAGTTTCAAATTCAAATTGCTTCTTCAGCTTTTTGTATTTGATACTAAGATGAACCTTGAGTTCCAGAAGTTCTGTTAAACTGGAAACTAACTCTTCTCTAGATAGTTCAGAAAATACCTCTTCAGAGTCTGATTCTGATGTAGATTCTGATCCATCATCTTCTGTAGCCATCAGCGCGAAGTTGGTCTGCTCTCCTTCAGAGTCTGATTCTGATTCTGATTCAGAATCATCCCATGTTGCCATAAGACCTTTCTTCTTATGAAACTTCTTCTTGGGATTCTCCTTCTGAAGTTTTGGACACTCGTTCTTGTAATGTCCAGGCTCATTGCACTCATAGCAGACAGCCTTCTTCTTGTCAGATCTTCTGTCACCAGAAGATTCTCCTCGTTCAAATCTCTTTGAACTTCTGAAGCTTCTGAGCTTCCTTTGCTTGCTCTTCCAGAGTTGGTTTACCCTTTTGGAGATCATGGACAGTTCATCTTCTTCTTCAGATTCTGATTCTTCAGGATCTTCTTCTCTAGCCTGAAAAGCATTAGTGCATTTTTTAACATTAGATTTTAATGCAATAGACTTACCTTTCTTTTGAGGCTCGTTTGCGTCTTGCTCTATTTCATGGCTTCTCAGGGCACTGATCAGCTCTTCTAAAGAAACTTCATTCAGAATCTTCGCAATCTTGAATGCAGTCACCATTGGGCCCCATCTTCTAGGTAAGCTTCTGATAATCTTTTTTACATGATCATCCTTGGTGTAGCCTTTATCTAGAACTCTTAATCCAGTAGTTAGCGTTTGAAATCTTGAGAACATCTTCTCAATGTTTTCATCATCCTCCATCTTGAAGGCTTCATATTTCTGGATTAGAGCAAGAGCTTTAGTCTCCTTGACTTGAGCATTTCCCTCATGGGTCATTTTCAATGACTCATATATATCATAGGCCGTTTCCCTGTTAGATATCTTCTCATACTCAGCATGAGATATAGCATTCAGCAAATCAGTTCTACATTTATGATGATTCTTGAAAAGCTTCTTCTGATCATCATTCATTTCTTGCCTTGTAAGCCTTACTCCACTAGCTTTCACTGGATGTTTGTAACCATCCATCAGAAGATCCCATAGTTCACCATCTAGACCAAGAAAGTAACTTTCCAGTTTATCTTTCCAGTATTCAAAGTTTTCACCATCAAATACTGGTGGTCTAGTATAACCATTATTACCATTGTATTGCTCAGCAGAGCCAGATGTAGATGCAGGTGGATCTGTTGGAATTTCACCAGGCATCTTTTACTGAAGCGTTTTTCTCTTCCTGAATCTTTTCTAAACACGGTTAAGTGCTTGCACCTTAGAACCGGCGCTCTGATGCCAATTGAAGGATAGAAAAACACTTAGAAAGGGGGGGTTTGAATAAGTGTAGTCTTAAAAACTTGAACGATAAAAACAAATTGCACAGTTATTTTTATCCTGGTTCGTTGTTAACTAAACTACTCCAGTCCACCCCCACGGAGTGATTTACCTCACCTGAGGATTTAATCCACTAATCGCAACAGATTACAATGGTTTTCCACTTAGCCCACGACTAAGTCTTCTAGAGTATCCTGATCACAACCTGATCACTCTAGGAACAAATGCTTAGACACAAGCTAAGACTTTCTTAGAGTATCCTGACCACCACGTGATCACTCTAATTACAACTGCTTAGACACAAGCTAAGACTTCCTAGAGTATCCCGATCAACACTTGATCACTCTAGTTACTTACAAATTAATGTAATCAATTCTAAGAGTATTACAAATGCTTCTGAAAAGCTATAATCACAACAGTGATATTTCTCTTAACGTTTAAGCTTAATCTCACTAATATATTACAACACCAATGTAGTGAGCTTTGATGAAGATGAAGTTTCTAAACTTTGAGTTGAACAGCGTTTCAGCAAGTTTTTCAGAATAAGTTCGTTCAGGATTGGTAACCTTGCTTCTCATCAGAACTTCATATTTATAGGCACTTGAGAAGATGACCGTTGGGAGCATTTAATGCTTTGCGTATTCCGTACAGCATTGCATTTAATGTTTCACGCTTTTGTCAACTACCTCGAGCCTTGTTCACGCCGTGTCTACTGACGTTGCCTTTAATAGCTTCCAACGTTCCTTTTGTCAGTCAGCGTAGCCTGCCACCTGTACTTTCTTCTGATCTGATGTTTGTGTATACAACGTTTGAATATCATCAGAGTCAAACAGCTTGGTGCATAGCATCTTCTTGTCTTCTGACCTTGAAGTGCTTCTGAGCGTGATACCATGAGAACTTCAGTGCTTCTGCTTCTGATCTCAAGTTCTTCTGATGCTTCCATAAACCCATGTTCTGATTTTGCCTTGACCATCTTTTGATGTCTTGCCAGACCATGTTCTGATGTTGCATGCTGAACCTTCTGAGATAAAGCTTCTGAGCGCTGATTTGTGCATACTCTTTATATATTTCCTGAAAAGGGAAATTGCAATGTATTAGAGTACCACATTATCTAACACAAAATTCATATCCTTGTTATCATCAAAACTAAGAATATTGATCAGAACAAATCTTGTTCTAACAAGCCCGACATTAGCTCAAAGCCCCTTAATATGGCCTTTATGCTCCACAAATCCGCGGTGTCTCCATCCGTTAGTATAACGGTGTCATCCGCAAATTGCAACAAGTTCACATGCTCTTCTTCATTGATTTTGAACCCCTTAAAGTCTCCATTTACCATTGCCCTTCTCATTAAAGCCGTTAGGACCTCCATAACTAAGACAAATAAAAAAGGAGAAAGTGGGTCTCCATGGCGGAGTCCTTTCTCGATCAAGAAATCCTTGGTGGTGCTACCGTTAATTAGAACGGACATGCTACTAGTAAAAACACAACACTCCATCCATCGCAACCATCTTGTGCCCAAGGCCATCTTAATTAGCACGTACCTTAGAAACTTCCAGCTCACCCTATCATAGGCTTTCTCAAAGTCAACCTTCAAAACAACACAACTTCTATTATTTCTCGTAGCTAAATCCATCACCTCACTCAAAACCAACACACCATCCGATATGTTTCTACCTGGAATGAAGGCCGTTTGGTTAGAAGAGACAAGCTTTCCAATCACACTTCTCAATATTCCCACCATCAATTTTGTAAGAATCTTATACAACCTTCCCACTAAACATATTGGTCTATATTCGGTCAAGGATTGGGGATTCTTGACTTTAGGAATTATAGAAATAAAAAACAAAGTGCAACCTTTCGTGAGCCTAGCCTTATCATGAAAGTCCTCCACAAATTTGATAGCGTCCAATTTTACCGTTTCCCAAAAGAATTTGAAAAACTCAAGCGTAAAACCATCCGGACCGGGGCTTTTACTACCATAAAAATCCCAAACCGCTTCTTTAATCTCCTCTACCGAAAAAAGTCTTTCCAACCACTCACAATCAACGTCTTCCAACCTATCCAAATCCAAACCTTCCAGGACAGCCCTCCTTAAATCGCTTTCTTTGAAGAAACTTTCGAAATGATTTTTGACCTCTATTTTAACCTCATCCACTCCTTCCACCCTACCCTCCACACCGTCCAACACCATAATGGAATTCTTCTTTTGTCGCTCCTTGATAGAATTATAGAGGAACCGAGAATTCTTGTCACCATCCTTCAACAAAAGTTGTCTAGACTTTAGTCTCAACATGCTTCTTTCATAAAAAGTCCTTTCCACAATTCACTAGAAGCCTCCTTCCTTGCTTCCATAATCGTGTCATTAAGACTACCAAAATTATCCACCAAAGCAAGGTCTAAGTCGTTTATCTTTTCTACCTCTTCATTGATTTTTAGATCAATCTACCCAAAAACCTTATGGTTCCACACTCTAATCCGGGCCTTCAAAAGTTTTAGCTTTTCGAATAAAATGAAATATCCTCCCCCCATCTATCTTCAACTTTGCCCATTCCTTGCAAATGAAGTCCTTAAATTCATCATGTTTAAGCCACGCATTGTTGAATCTAAACAGTTTTGGTCCTCAATCCATGCTACCACAATTAAGGGGGATAGGAGTTTGATCCGATAAGTCTCTAACACCGATCCTTTGGTCTATAACACCCCAATCATCAATCAACTTAAATGTTACCAAAAAGCGGTCAAGTCTACTCATCGCCTTCCCATTATCTTTGAACCACGTGAACTTACCTCCCACATACAGAATATCAATCAAACCCATCCTTCCAATGAAATTTTTAAAATCCTCCATGCCTCTCTGATTGTAGTTGTCTCCAACTCCCAATCTTTCTTGCCTACTCACGATTTCATTGAAATCGCCTCTTACATACCTCTCCTCATTCAGATATTTTAACCTCCTTTCAACCAAACAATTCCACACTCCTTTTCTTAAGGTCAAATTACAAGGTGCATAAATATTAACCAGATTGATGTATAAGCCTTATCAGAGAATATTAATTCGAACGTACCCTTGTCCTCTAACACTGTAGTTAACCGTCATAGAACCTCTTTTCTAAAGAATAGCCATTCCTCCTGCCGTTCCTTCCGAGTTACTGAAGAATTGGCTATGCTATCGTTGAAGCTGTCTAATTTTGTTTCTTGGATGAAACATACCTCCACTTTACTAGATTGTAGTAAAAAACTAACTCTCTTTCGCTTGGATAAACATCCCCCTCCCTTTATATTAGAGGATATAATATTCATAATAATGGTATCTTAATCGCCATCGATCCCTTCAATTTCAAATTTTGTCCCAACTTATCCCTCTTTTCCATGCCTTCAACCAAATTGATTGAAGAGCTATCATCAATACCGCTGACCACCCCTAATCTAGCAATAGAATTCCAAATTTTCCTACTCATATCCGAATTCGAAGGATACAGAATCCCATTATTACACCTTACCACTTCAGAATTAGAGTGGGATAGACAAGGAAACTTACCGTAAGAATTATTTTCTTCTTCATACTCCTTTTGCATTCCTGTCGTCGAATTCTGGAGCGAATAGTTTAATTTTCCAGGAGCTATGCAAGCAAAGTATGAAGGCACAGAGGACACCTTCTCACCCAAGTTCTGCAAACTTTTCACATGTCTCTTTCTAATTTTGTGAGAAGATAACTTGGGCTTTAGGGATAGCTTGCTACAAGTTGAGTCAAAAGAGATTGGGTAATGCCTCTTCCCTTTTTTCTTCGGTCCATTAAGTGGCCATTGAGACAAAAAAAAACATGTGAGTTAAGGGACCCACTTGCACTGCCAACATCCACTGGATAATTACTAAAACCAATTCCACCTTTTCCACTTTCCTCTGTTGCCCTCCTATCCACGTAGCCATCATTGTTTGCATTAAATGCAATATTGGAAAAAGGAACATTAATTTTCAGCAAATCACAATCCAGTACCACATTACCAACAATTGTGGTAATGTTCTTCTCTTTTACGCCTCCTGCAGATTGTGCTGCCTCCCTAGCTTCCCTAATTCCTTCAACCTCTTCGCTTATCTCCATCAATTCAGAACTTTTGGTCAAGGGAACCTTGGATACTACATTGTCTTGATCGCTCTCTTCCCCGGAAGAAATGATGTTTGCCGGAGAAGATGAAAACTCAGACTCCTCTTCTTCCCTAACTAATCTCGATGTAGCAGTAGGAAATGTTGGGGAAACATCTTCTGTCAAGAAACACCTATACGATAATTCATCTACTATAACAATGCACTCTTCATTAATCAAAGCTCTGTGTCTGGTCTTGACCAAAAACTTTGCCTCATCCATTCTAATCCTTGTGACTGTTTGATCGTCGCACTTAATGAAAGCACCAAAGGATTCAGATATAATTTTAAAAAGTTTTATGCCCTAAGCGTGACAAGGTAGACCCGATATTTTTAACCATACTAAACGCTCCGAATGTATATCAGAAGGCTTCCAGGCACGAATGCTACTAAACCACTGACTCCACCACTCTTTACGTTCCTTAATGAAAATCTCAACTTCACTGTGAATAAGGTCTTCAAGCGAACATAGATTAGGTCCCAAAGGCGTGACTCAAATGGTGAAAAATCCTTCTTCGATAAACACTTTCTTCATCTCCACCACCATTGCTGAATTCCTCGCCACCCCTGTGAACTCCCTCCCATATCGATTAAGATCTTCAACCTCTTCCTCTAACGAGAATGATCGGTTTACCGGTCCAGTTCCATTCTTATGTGTTACTGCTTTCCTATTCATCGTGACTTCAGCGAAAGATCGCTTATCAACCCACCCTTGACCTCCTCTTCCCTTATGCACTACTCCACTGTTAATGATTAAGCTAGCACCAGAATCCCTTGCCCTAGAAAGCTTGTTTGAGGACTTTGAAGGTCTTTGAAATTTTGGTAAGTTAGAAAAAAGTTTTCTATCCTCTAAGACAATACTATCAATGTTGATAGCAAGCATTTTCTCATCGTTAACATTCCGAAAACGTGTGAAGCCGTATCTCCTTCCCCTTCTATCTCTTCTAGGTGGAACAACAACCTCCTCTAACTCTCCATGCTCTTTCAGTTCAAAGAACAAGTCATTTGCTCTCTACTTGTCTCCAAATGCAGTGATAAAGAAAGATGTTAACTTTCCTTCGTAAGCCGTCTTCCTCCCCCCGTTCGCCACATCCCAGACCTCCTTAATTTAACACTCCAATTCTACCCCGCAATTGTAAGCGAAAATAAGAGTGCATTTAAAAATATTCATCAAAGATGGGATGTCACATTTCGACTTAACCAAACAAACATACTCGTAATGCATTTAACAAAGATACATAGCATTCGGAAACAAAACTTTATTCAACAACTTCCAATTTCAACTTATAAACATCTTTCAATTCAACTTAGCACAAATGTCATCATGGAATACAACAATCAAATAACAACGACTAATCCCCCCGATTGCTACATATCAGAGCAATAGTCACCAACTCGACTTGCCATAAAGTAACATAAAAACTTCATGAAGTCACTTCGAATATCCATAGCTAATCTTGAATACCTGCCCATTTCTCATGGTAGGGGAAATATCAGCAAAGGGGTGAGATATCTTACAATATAAAGGAATGCATGATAAATAATATAGGAGATATAGATCATACATAATTTCACCACTTTGCATCTCATAACATCATACAATAATTTTCGTCACAAAACAACTTATCAATATAATACAACTTTCAAAACGGCAACAATGTCATTAATCAATTAAGACAACATATTCAAATTCACAATTATACTATCATCACGTCACAACAAACCTATTATCATCTCAACAATTCAAATCACATAATCAACTTATGAAATGGCAACAAGTCAAAAATCAACCATGACAATATATGCAATTCACAAGTAAGATTCTAACACATCATGACAAACATCTCATCATCAAGTCATCATATCACAATAAACGTATCTTCATCAAGTCACAATAACATAATCAAATAAAACTCAAATGCAATTCACATGTGACTCGACTTATGCAAATGCATGTGGTACCATTTGGAGTAAAACTCCCGTCTCAAACATTGCCACTTGGGCCATCGTCGTTTCCATTTTCAGGCTAATAGTCGTTGCCATCTTTGAGGCTAATAGTCATTGCCATCTTTCAGGCTAATAGTCGTTGCCATCTTTCAAGCTAATAGTCGTTGCCATTTTCAAGCTAAAAGACACTTATGCAATGGATGCGACTCAATGATGCACATCCACAAATACCACACAAACAATACGTCACAACATCGTCTAAATCACCATCGAACATTATCAATATAATGTCTAAGTTCAACAACAACAAAATCATCATCATTCGTAAGAATGCATCACTTCACAATCATGTCGCTATATTATATCATCATACAACATTAATTCAATTCACAATACATCACAACACAACTTATCAACATTGACCATAGGGTCTACAACAACAACGACAAATTCATCATGTTATAGCAACAACAACGATTCAACATATTGCAACAACAACAACAAACATCAACATGTTACAACAACAACAACAATTCATCATATTACAACAACAACAACAAATTCATCATATTCCTTAATTCAAGTAATCAACATAAAACGTTATATTCAACTTCATATATATTGTTAATTCATCATATGGCATCATCATTGACTCATACATATCAAATACGCACAATTAATCGCATATAGCATACAATATCTTTATCGACTCGTACATATCAATACCTACAATAGCGACACCAACAACCAGTTATTACTATTCATAGTAAGGCATTTCATCTCTTCTACACCTTCACGGCATACAAACATACACAAAGCATTCATCATCACAAAACATCATTAAATCAATAGCATACAATTCAAGTAACGACATAACACGATTAGTTCAACTTCTTAAATAAAGCATATTTATTTATTATTTCATCACAATAAATCATTGTCTTATCATAAGGAAAGTGCATATCATCATCTCAATAGCATTGTATCGTCATAAGAAAAACATACATCAAGTTATACCACAACATGGTTATGTCAATTCATCGCAAAAAGCATACTTGATATGTTAACACAACATAGTTCATCAATTAATCATAATAAACATAATAGGAGACTATATATTATGAATCATTTTATTTCATCATAGTATAGTTCATTGCGTTAGCTTTCCAATGCTTCGAACGACGCATAAAACGGAGCTACGGATCAAAAGTTACACATATTGGAATTTTCCCAAATCTGCCTACAATTCGCGCCGCCACCCTACAGTCGCGCCGCGAAATACAAGTCAGTTGCCAACCTTTCCAAACTGACTCAGTTCGCGTCGCCACCACATGTTCGCGTCGCGAACACAGGTCATAAGCATTTTTCTGCACGAGTTCAGCATAACCCCCTTCTCATCCCAACACCCAAATCCATATTCCAGCTCAAAATTGCACACGAAATTCACATACATATCATTTATACAACTCATATGTACCACTAGATTCATCAAAACCTCATTAATCATGCAAATCTATGAACTTCACCCAAATCCCAAAAGTTTGGTTTTCCCATTCTTTCCATCAAACATGCTATAATTCAAAACCCACACATAGAATCATGGTAAGAAGCATTATAACATATCATTTCCCTCAATACATACAACATTACCCAATTTATTTCACTCAAAACCTAATAATTTTAAACTCGCACATCCATGGAGAATAACATACAATCTAACCCACCATAAACATCATCATGACAACCCTTAGAGAGTAAGAACCCCACCCTTACCTTATCAAAAGCTTCACTTTCTTCAATGGAGTTCTTCCTCTTCATGCCATAGCTTTCCTCTTTCTTCCCTCCTTTCTCTTCTTTCTCCAAACGAGAGTTATGTCTCTAAAACCCTATCTCTCTTACTATCTTTCTCTTCTTAATTGGGCTTAACCCACAATCCAATCTCATTGTATTATATTTCTTCCACTTAGGCCCAATTCATAATATTCCTCTAATTACTCAATTAAGCCAAATAACACACATAAATAAATAATCACATAACATAATGATTATTATTTCCAATAATATTCCACAACTACAATTTCCCCTTAACTTAATTAATATCAACTCGCAATTGTATTTCTCCGACTAATCTGACTAATTAATCCGACCATAAACTTAACTGCTCAAATCAACATATTAATCTAATTACGCCTTTAAAATAATACCAATAAATCCCGACTTCGACTATTTCCAACGAATAAATCCTTGATTAATTTAATTAAATAATTAATTAAATTTGGAGCGTTACACTTAACACCATTCCTACTATGTTGTTTTCCTACTCTTGTCCAACTATCAGCGATGGAACCAAAGGCTCACACTTACCAATTATGGCAATCCCCCAGACCAAGGCCCCTAACCCTAAGGTTAGGAATTTAAGCCGAAGATCTTGAAGAAAACCTTGCTAGCAGTGATTCGCAGTTCAGTTCGCCCCTAGACTTATTGTATATTAGTTGTTGATAAAGTAACAATGTAGAAAAGTTTTTCAAAACTCATAAATGTATTGTTGACTTGACTTATTATTATGAAACTTAGAAAGAAACAAAATGTTTTATGAATTTGATTTAAACTCCATATCCTATGGAGAGATACAACTTTACTTACGAAATTAGAAATCTACTTTTAAATTTTATTACTTTACATAGTAATTTCACAATGTCTTTATTGAAAATTAAATTATTGATCTTATAATGACTTGAAAAGGAATAGTTAATTTGATTACAATGACCTAGTTTGATAGATCGCAATGACCTATGAAGATTTTGCTGACGTGGTTAAAATAACTTAAGAAAGTGGACAACTTCTCTACCCATCACAAAAAGTTAGGTAGTGTACCTTTAACAAATCACAAGATTCCATTTCATTAATGTGGTGTCATTTTTTTTACCTCCCCGTTTCACTTTAGAGTACGGCACGCTAGACCCTTCACGCGAAATTTAGAAGGAGAATGCGCCCGGGGCGGGATGAATTTTGTTTTAGTTCTTCCTACGATATCACACGAACTTTTTAATTATCCTACGAGTAGTAAAGGGGAAAAAGATCTCAAATAAACCCTAGGAGTTTGCTAAGTGTGGGGATTCACCTAGACTAGAAATTCTGGAGTCTGGGAGGTTGGTTATACATAGGGAAGAGTTTAAGCACCCTACATATCCGTAATACTCTACGGGAACCTTCTCTGTGTCTATGTGATTGTGTTTGTTGCTTATTATTGGGAAAGTTTCTCCTTTGTGTTAGGAGAAGGAATTTTGAATTGATTTGAAAAGACAGACAGACAGACTATTTTTGGTATTTTATTAGCTCGCTAAGATTCCTTGTGAACCTCATGCCTACATATCCCTAATGGAAGTTAGAGCTTAATGTAGTTCGGGGAACTAATTAGGGATTTTAATGATTTTTTGGTGCCTTGCTTGAAGCTCAAGGTTGAAGCTTTAAATTAAATCTCTATTTACAATAGAGACATGAAATCATCTTTATAGAGAGTTATTTCTACTATTCCACCACAAACATTTTTAAAGTGACAGAAAAGCTAAAAAATGTTTCATTAAGAGGGGGAGCCTACTTGGTTGATCAAGTATGACAGCCAACATGCCTCTTGAATGAAAGATTCTCAACCAAATTAGGGAAAGTTGTACAAGTCTGGGTTGTGTGCTAGAGCAATGCCTTTCACGAGTCTTAAATGGGAGAATGTTTGAAATGATTGTTTGTTTGAAATGATTGTTTGTTTGAAATGATTGTTTGTTTGTGGTGAGATAGGAGAAATACCTACCTATGAAGATGAGCTATGTCTATCTATTGTTTGAAAGATTTGATTTTTTAGTTGGCTTGTATGAGGCCCAAGCTTGAGGCTTTTGATTGATTTATTGACTCTGAGAGATAAATCCACTGGGGATGAATTTAAACTAAAGAGTTTTTGTGTTCTGTACAAAGCTCATAATTAGGGCTGACTCTAGCTGGAGAATATTTATTTGATGGATTTTATTTGGTGTTCTGTACAAAGCCCAGAATTGTGGCTGACTCTACTTAGGGAGACTCTATTTTGTGCCTTGTATGAAGCCCAAGGTTGTGGATGACTCTTAAATGGGGAAGTCATTATTTCATGCCTTGTATGAGGTCCAAGATTGAGGCTGACTTTTTGGGGAGTTTTACTCTGCTGGAGGATTTATCTATTAAAAGACTGGTTTTTTGGAGGCTAACCCTTTCCAGGGATTTTGAATTATGGCAGAAATATTATCTTATTGAGACTTCTTGTATAAAGCCCAAGATTAAGGCTGACACTGACCAAGGATAGGCGAACATAGATCCTAAACTCTGCTAAGGAAAATTGATGAAGATAAGGATGACAGAGACTGTCCATGTCTCTCATTCCAAAAGGTGTACTCAATGTGAGATTGAGACAATCTTAGCTTGTTTAAAGTCTGGTTTAGAGAGCGGAAGAAATTCACCAGGATAGGCTAAAAGGTGACTAAAGACCTGTTCCTATGTTTATAAGAAACCTGATGGGTCCTTGTATACAAGCTCAAGAGGAAGCTGGAAATGCTTTTAAGAAGCCTGTGGGTCCTTGTACAAAGCCCAAGAGGAGGCTAATCGAGGGTCATCGAGGGTCCTTGAATTCCTCCTTTACTCACCATATGAGTTCTGATGTCGACTACATTTAAAGGAGTAGTTGCTGCAATGATAATATCGTCAGGATTCTCTTCCAAACTGGAGTACGGATCTTGCGCGTACACGGGTATTCTAATCAGACGAGAGTATTCCTCTAACGTAGGAATGAGTATTCCTCTAAGGCAGCGCCTTTTCTGAAAAAGTGCTTTCGTTGGTGTTTTTAATAAACCTATTATTTTTATAATTTCTAATATTTTGACATATCTCAAATTCTCACTAATATTTTGAGAAATACATTTATTATATTAAACAAATAAAAATTTTAAAAAAATACATTTAATATGAAATATTTTATGAATTAGTATTGCATATATTTATTATCAAAATACAAATAAAACATCAATAATTTTATAAGTGCTCTAGAAGCTAAGTTTACAATCAAATTCTCAAAACACAAAATACAATACAAATATATAAATATATATATATATATATATATATATATATATATATATATATATATATATATATATATATATATACTGATTTGCTCCCTAAGAAAACTAGTTCTCTCCAACCGAACGTGACTCCTCGATGGCCATAATTGACTTTCCAACAATGCACAAATAAACTTCTAATTTATCTTCAATTGTCCATCGCATGTATACATATACGAATAATAAGAAGAAGAAAAAAAATAAAGTTAATAAAGGAATATAATACATATTGATCAATTATAAATTTAAATCAAAGGTGGAATCATATGTTAGAACAAGATTTGTTCTGATCAATATTCTTAGTTTTGATGATAACAATGTATATGAATTTTGTATGAGATAATGTGGTACTCTAATACTATGCAATTTCCATTTCAGGAATTATATAAAGAGTATGCACAAAATCAGCGCAAGAAGCACTGACTCAGAAGGTTCAGCATGCAACATCAGAACATGGTCTGGCAAGGCATCAGAAGATGGTCAAGCAGAATCAGAACATGGTCTATGAAAGCATCAGAAGAACTTGAGATCAGAAGCAGAAGCATTGAAGTTCTCATGGTATCACGCTCAGAAGCACTTCAAGGTCAGAAGACAAGAAGATGCTCTGCACCAAGCTGTTTGTACTCTGATGATATTCAAACGTTGTTTACACAAACATCAGATCAGAAGCAAGTACTAGCTGGCAGGCTACGCTAACTGACAAAAGGAATGTTGAAAGCTATTAAAGGCAACGTCAGTAGACACAGCGAAAGCAAGGCTCGAGGTAGTTGACAAAAGAGTGAAACATTAAATGCAATTCTGTACGGAATACGCAAAGCATTAAATGCTCCCAACGGTCATCTTCTCAAACGCCTATAAATATGAAGTTCTGATGAGAAGCTAAGTTCCGAATTCTGAATACAAGACTTTAGGCAAAAACGCTGATACGCTTTCAAATTCAAAAAGCTCTCAAACTTCATCTTCAACCTCACTACATTGCTATTGTAATATATTAGTGAGATTAAGCTTAAACTTAAGAGAAAATCACAGTTGTGATAATAGCTTTATAAGAAGCATTGTAACTCTTAGAATTTGTTTACATTAATTTGTAAGAACTAGAGTGATCAGGGTGTTGATCAGAATACTCTAGAAAGTCTTAGAGGGTATCTAAGCAGATTGTTCCTAGAGTGATCAGGTTGTGATCAGTATACTCTAGAAGACTTAGAAGTTGTCTAAGTGGAAAACCATTGTAATCTCGTGTGATTAGTGGATTAAATCCTCAGGTGAGGTAAATCACTCCAAGGCGGTGGACTGGAGTAGTTTAGTTAACAACGAACCAGGATAAAAATCATTGTGTAAATTGTTTTTATCTTACAAGTTTTAAAGCTACACTTATTCAAACCCCCCCTTTCTAAGTGTTTTTCTATCCTTCAATTGGCATCAGAGCGACGGTTCTAAGGTGCAAGCACTTAACCGTGTTTAGAAAAGATTCAGGAAGAGAAAAACGCTTAAGTCAAGATGTCTGGTGAAATTCCAACAAATACATCTACATCTGGCTCTACTGAGCAAATCAATGGAAATGGTAACAATGGTTATACTAGACCACCAGTATTTGATGGTGAAAACTTTGAATACTGGAAAGATAAACTTGAAAGTTACTTCCTTGGTCTAGATGGTGACTTATGGGATCTGCTGATGGATGGTTACAAACATCCAGTGAAGGCTACGGGTGTAAAGCTTACAAGACAAGAAATGAATGATGAGCAAAAGAAGCAATTCAAAAATCATCATAAGTGTAGGACTGTTTTGCTGAATGCTATCTCTCATGCTGAATATGAGAAGATATCTAACAGGGAAACTTCCTATGACATATATGAGTCATTGAAAATGACCCATGAAGGAAATGCCCAAGTCAAGGAGACTAAAGCTCTTGCCTTGATCCAGAAATATGAAGCCTTCAAAATGGAGGATGATGAAAACATTGAGAAGATGTTCTCAAGATTTCAAACGCTAACTGCTGGATTGAGAGTTCTTGACAAGGGATACACAAGGGTTGATCATGTCAAGAAGATCATCAGAAGCTTGCCAAGAAGATGGGGTCCTATGGTGACTGCTTTCAAAATTGGCAAGAATCTAAATGAAGTCTCTCTTGAAGAATTGATCAGTGCTCTGAGGAGTCATGAAATTGAGCTAGATGCTAATGAACCTCAGAAGAAAGGTAAGTCTATTGCATTAAAATCCAATTATAAAAAATGCACTAACGCTTTTCAGGCTGAAGAAGTAGATTCTGAAGAATCAGAATCAGAAGAAGAAGATGAATTGTCCATGATCTCCAGAAGGGTAAACCATCTCTGGAAGAGCAAGCAAAGGAAGTTCAAGAGCTTCAGAAGTTCAAAGAAGCCTGAAAAAGGAGAATCTTCTGGAGGCAGAAGATCTGACAAGAAGAAGGTCATCTGCTATGAGTGCAATGAGCCTGGACACTTCAAGAATGAATGTCCAAAACTTCAGAAGGAGAATCCCAAGAAGAAGTTTCATAAGAAGAAAGGTCTTATGGCAACATGGGATGATTCAGAATAAGAATGAGAATCAGACTCTGAAGGTGAGCAAGCAAACCTTGCACTGATGGCCACAGTGGATGACGGATCAGAATCTACATCATAATCAGATTCTGAAGAGGTATTTTCTGAACTTTCTAGAGAAGAGTTAGTTTCCAGTTTAACTGAACTTCTGGAACTCAAGGCTCATCTTAGTATCAAATACAAAAAGCCGAAAAAGCTATTTGAATTTGAAACTAAGAAGCTGGAAGTGAAAAATTCTGAACTGAAGGAAAAAGTTTTAAAATTATCCAAAGATATTGGATCTCCTTCTGAATCAGAAAAATCCATTCCTAGTCTCAATCATATTCTGAAAGAATATGACTCGAGCTTCAGAAGGTTCCTATCTAGAAGTATTGGCAGAAGTCATCTTGCTTCTATGATATATGGTGTTTTTGGAAACAAAAGGTTTGGCGTTGGCTATGAGGGTGATACCTCACACAAATTTGAACCTGTTGATGATTTGAAAATCACATACAAGCCATTGTATGATCAGTTCAAATATGGCCACTCACATGATATTAGGCTCACTTCACATGCCAAAAGCTTTAACACTACACACACCAAGAAGCATGTGACACAACCTAAAAAATATCATGCTGCAAAGTCTAAAGAATATCATGTTGTTCCTCCTGTTACTTATCATGCTAAACCCAAGTTCAATCAGAACTTGAGGATAACTAACAAGAAAGGACCCAAGAAATTGTGGGTACCTAAGGAGAAGATAATTTCTGTTGCAGTTATCCTTAGCAACAAAGAAGACAAAGCATAAAATGTCATGGTACCTTGACTCTGGGTGCTCGCGACACATGACGGGAAGAAGGTCTATGTTCCAAGACATGGTGCTTAAATTTGGTGGAGAAGTCAAGTTTGGAGGAGATCAGAAGGGCAAGATTATTGGCTTTGGAACCATAAGTATTGGTAACTCTCCTTCCATAACTAATGTACTTCTTGTAGAAGGATTAGCGCATAACTTATTGTCCATAAGTCAGTTAAGTGACAATGGTTATGACATAATCTTCAATCAAAAGTCTTGCAAGGCTGTAAGTCAGAAGGATGGCTCAATCCTATTTACAGGCAAGAGAAAGAATAACATTTATAAGATTGATCTTTCAGATCTTGAGAAGCAGAAGGTGAATTGCCTTATGTCTGTTTCTGAAGAGCAATGGGTCTGGCACAGAAGATTAGGACATGCTAGTTTGAGAAAGATTTCTCAGATTAACAAACTAAATCTGGTCAGAGGACTCCCAAATCTGAAATACAAATCAGATGCTCTTTGTGAAGCATGTCAGAAGGTCAAGTTCTCCAGACCTGCATTCAAATCTAAGAATGTTATCTCTTCCTCAAGGCCGTTAGAACTTCTGCACATTGATTTGTTTGGACCAGTCAAAACAGCATCTGTCAGAGGGAAGAAATATGGATTAGTCATCGTAGATGATTATAGCCGCTAGACATGGGTAAATTTCTTAAAACACAAGGATGAGTCTCATTCAGTGTTCTTTGAATTCTGCACTCAGATTCAATCTGAGAAGAAGTGCAAAATCATAAAGGTCAGAAGTGATCATGGTGGTGAATTTGAGAACAGATTCTTTGAGGAGTTCTTCAAAGAAAATGGTATTGCCCATGATTTCTCTTGCCCTAGAACTCCACAGCAAAATGGAGTTGTAGAGTGAAAGAATAGGACTCTACAAGAAATGGCCAGAACCATGATCAATGAGACCAATATGGAGAAGCACTTCTGGGCAGAAGGAATAAACACTGCATGTTATATTTAGAATAGAATCTCTATAAGACCTATTCTAAATAAGACTCCTTATGAATTGTGGAAAAACAGAAAGCCCAACATTTCATATTTTCATCCTTTTGGATGTGTTTGTTTTATTCTGAATACTAAAGATCATCTTGGTAAGTTTGATTCTAAGGCACAAAAATGTTTCCTTCTTGGATATTCTGAATGCTCTAAAGGCTACAGAGTATACAATACTGAAACATTGGTTGTAGAAGAATCAATCAATATTAGATTTGATGATAAGCTTAGTCTTGAAAAGCCAAAGCAGTTTGAGAATTTTGCAGATATAGATATTGATATATCAGAAGCTGTAGAACCAAGAAGCAAAGTTTCAGAAGCTGAAAATCTCAGAAGCAAAGAATCAGAAGATCAAGTTGTTGCATCTTTAGAGAATCTCAGAATTTCTGAAGAGCCAACCGTCAGAAGATCTTCTAGACTCATCTCAGCTCACTCAGAAGATGTGATCCTTGGAAAGAAAGATGATCCTATCAGAACCAGAGCATTCCTTAAGAACAATGCAGAATGTCAATTAGGTCTTGTTTCTTTGATCGAGCCAACTTCTGTTGATCAAGCTCTAGAAGATCCAGACTGGATAATTGCCATGCAAGAAGAACTAAATCAGTTTACAAGGAATAATGTATGGGATTTGGTTCCTAGACCAAAAGGATTCAACATCATTGGTACAAAGTGGGTTTTCAGAAACAAGCTTAGTGAGAAGGGAGAAGTGGTAAGAAAAAAAGCCAGACTGGTGGCTCAGGGATATAGTCCACAAGAAGGAATTGACTATACTGAAACCTTTGCACCAGTGGCCAGGTTAGAATCTATTCGCTTATTAATTTCTTTTGCCACTCAGCATAACATCACTCTGTATCAGATGGATGTTAAGAGTGCCTTCTTAAATGGTTATATAGATGAGGAAGTCTATGTCCACCAACCTCCTGGTTTTGAAGACTCTAAGTCTCTAGAACATGTTTTCAAACTTAAGAAATCATTGTATGGATTGAAGCAAGCTCCTAGAGCTTGGTATGAAAGATTAAGTTCTTTCCTTCTGGACAATGGTTTCACTAGAGGACAAGTGGATACGACTCTCTTCTGTAAAACATCTAAGAAGGACATTTTAATTTGTCAAATTTATGTTGATGATATTATTTTTGGAACATCTAATGCTTCACTTGGAAAGGAGTTTGCTAAGTCTATGCAGGCTGAATTTGAAATGAGTATGATGGGTGAACTCAAGTATTTTCTTGGGATTCAAATCAATCAAACTTCTGATGGAACTTATGTTCATCAAACGAAGTATGTGAAAGAACTTCTGAAGAAGTTTAATCTTTCTGAAAGCAAAGAAGCCAAAACTCCTATGCATCCAACGTGTGTTCTAGGTAAGGATGAGGTAAGTAAGAAGGTAGATCAGAAGTTGTACAGAGGTATGATTGGATCTCTTCTATATTTAACTGCTTCTAGACCTGACATTCTATTCAGTGTTTGTTTATGCGCTAGATTCCAATCAGATCCTAGAGAATCTCACTTAACTGCTGTTAAGAGAATTCTGAGGTATCTGAAAGGTACTACTAATGTTGGTTTAGTCTACAGAAAATCTAAAGAATACAACTTAGTAGGATTTTGTGATGCTGACTATGCTGGAGATAGAATTGAAAGGAAAAGTACTTCTGGAAGTTGTCAATTTCTAGGAAGACATCTGATCTCCTGGTACAGCAAGAAGCAAGCTACCATTGCCCTCTCAACAACAGAAGCAGAATATGTTGTTGCTGCTGGTTGTAGCACACAAATGCTCTGGATGAAGAGTCAGCTAGAAGATTATCAAATATATGAGAGTAACATTCCTATCTTCTATGATAATACCTCTGCCATATGTTTATCTAAGAATCCTATCTTACATTCCAAAGCTAAACATATTGAGATTAAACATCATTTCATTAGGGACTATGTTTAGATGGGTATTCTCTCTTTAAACTTTGTGGATATAGACCATCAATGGGCTGATATCTGTCATACCCCAATTTTTGACCCTAAGATCCTATATCATTCATATCCCAATCACTAATCAAGAGCTTCACTTGGAAGTTTGTTTATGGTGTTGCACTCACCTCATCAAGAAGAGGGACCATCAAGCACCAATGATTGTTTATCTTGTATGCATATTATACTAACCCAAATACCAAAAATATTGTTTTGTTTCTTTGTAGGCTTTTGTTTTGTAGGTACCAAGCCAAGACATGCAATAAACAAGGCATTTTTCAAATTTTTGACTGATGAAATCGATTTCCCTACTGGGTAAATCGATTTCCCTGCAGCAATCTTCAACAAAATCACATTCTGGACAGCATGAAATCGATTTCCCTCCTGGGTAAATCGATTTCCCTAGTGTATTTTGCGCCAATTTCTCTTCTGGAACAGAGTGAAATCGATTTCACTCCTGGGGAAATCGATTTCCTTAAGGCAAAATTCAAAAAATATAAGGAGGGAAGCTTGACATCATTTTGGCACATTTTTCTTTGATCATTTTACCAATTTTCCACCTCATCAAAATTAATCCCTTCATTAAACCCACTTAAACCTCATTTTACCATTTCTTACCATTTAATTGCCACTTTAATCACCAATTAAACACAAGCTAATTACCAAATGCAAAAAGACCAAACTACCACTACTCTTGATCTCATCCTATAAATAGAGCCCACTACTCTCTCATTTCTCAGGCTTTGAGAGCCAAAAAACCCCTTGCAATTTCTCTCCTCATCCCTACCAAATTCACCAAAGCTCTTTGTTCTTTCATAAAGTTTGTGAGTCACATCTTGAACCTCACAAACTTTGAGCTAAACCACCATCTATTTCACTCTTTTTTCTTCAATTGTTGAGAGATCAAGATTTGTGTTGGTGATTCTTGAAGTAGATCTAAGTTTTAATCAAGATTTGGTAATTTTCTTCATCCTTTTTGTATATCACAATGTGATTCTTTGTTGTTTGTGTTCAATGCATCTTTGATGCTATATTGGTGCTATTTGTTGGTGATTTGATGGAAAATTCGTGCTCCAATTGATGTGTGATCATAAGGTGTTTGTATATTTGTTCAAGTCAAGTTTCATGCCTTTAAATGCTGTTTTTGCTGAAATTTGCACTGGTGAAATCGATTTCCTTAAGGCTCAAATCGATTTCATGCTGTACGTAACTTGTTTTTTTTGAAAACTGCACTATGGAAATCGATTTCCCCTTGCATGAAATCGATTTCCAGCAGGCAGAATGTGGTTTTTTGCCTTTTTTGTGTTTGTTTTGGCTTCCTTCTTCCTCCACTTCATTAATATCATTGGATCTAGGGTGTTGATAGGTTTGAAGTGACTTAATCCACCAAAATGGATGAATGATATTAATGATAGTGTGAGTTGATTATCTTTTGTGTTTTCATTCTTATCTTTTCATCTTACTTTCTTTTGATCGATGAAAGTCTTGACATCTTGAGGATTCTATGGATTCTTGATGAAGACTAGATCAATTTGTTTTCATTCTTATCTTTTCATCTTATTTCCTTTTGATCGATGAAAGTCTTAATATCTTGAGAATTTTATGGATTCTTGATAAAGACTAGATCAATTTATGTTTCCATTCTTATCTCTTTCTTCTTGTTTTCTTTTGATCGATGAAAGTCTTAATATCTTGAGAATTCTATGGATTCTTGATAAAGACTAGATCATTTCTTCTTCTCCTTCTTATTTCTTTTGATTGATGATCTTGATACATGGAGAGTTCTCCTACATTTGTCCCGACTCGATAAAAGATCAAATATGGAAGAGAATTGTATGCGGTTGATTTATGACTTATGGAAATTTATCGTGTAGTCGCTATGATTTTATCAAGCTTCTGATAAGTTTCCATTGACCTTAAATCCGAGTACATCATTCACTCACCATCGATCTTCATTACTAACTTTGATAACATACTTGACAAGTTTCAAGATGGTTATCTTTAACATCTAACCACTAACTTTAATTTCCGCCATTTATTATACCGCTCTTTATATTTCTCGCTTTATCGCTTTATTTTATCATTTCATCATATTTACATTCCGCCATTTTCTCTTTGTCCATTTGGACGTTTATAATTCCGCTATTTTCTCTTTGTCTACTTGGACATATGTTTATGCTTCCGTTATTTTCCTTTTGTCCACTTGGACCATACTTTACTTTTATACTAAAACACTAATAAACAACCAAAATCTAAAAAACTCTTAAGGCTCTCTTTTGGACTATTGGTTACTATCCCTAGCATTTTGGAGATTCGGACTTATGGACCTAGTGCCTCTGGACTCTTATTCTGTTATTACTCTGATGTTATTCTGTCTGTCTGGCATTGGATTGTTGTCTGTTTGTATGTGCAGGTATTTCCTTGAAAGCCCTTGATGGTTAATTCCAAGGCATTGAGATAAGGATTTTACCCGAAAACAGCCGTTACTCTGCCCGATTTTTGTCAGAATTTTAATGTGCTTAATACAAAATGGTGCTAAAACAATAAGTTCATCTGGATCCCCCAAGTGTTAATGTGTTGGTATTGATAATTCCAAAGGATGAGAAATCTACCTTGACTCATAATGTCAAGTGTTGGCTTCTTAATTTGGTTAGACCGTTTCTTTCCTTAGCTTTTATTTTACGCAATAGGATAGCCTCTTCATCTCCTCCCCTTCTTTAATTTTCAAAATCTTCTCCCTTTTTCCAAAACATTCTTATGTTTGCAATCTTTTCAAAACTTTTTTCTTTAAAATATCTTTTGCCCTTAGTGGCTTTTCTTCAAAAGTTTAGACACCGTTAATTGTCGAAACGAGTGGTTATACCCCACGATTTTGAAATTGATTGATAAAATGAGATCTTTTCCGCGTGAGAGAGCTAGTGGCATACTCGTTGATTTTATCCGAGTTGGAGCCCTTCTTTCATTTGCGATGCAAAGAACTCGTTTGTTCTCATGCTCAAGATCAATGGCTGAGTATTTCTCTCCGACGACGATAAAGTGTTTATTCGTTTTTAAAAAAACGTTTTCCCAAAAGCGGAACTACATTAGCTCTGACTTCTCCATTGCACCGAGGAGGTATGTAGGCCCAAGGCTTAACGCTTTGCCGAGCTTATTTTAAAAATAAAACAAACCCTTTTTTAGCACACACACACACAGATTTTCAAAAAGGTTCCCGTGGAGTACCACGGACATGAGGGGTGCTTTAAACCTTCCCCTCATATAATCAACACCCGTACCGGAGATCTCTTGTTTTAAAAAAACAAAACTTTGGGTTTTACGTTCTTTTCCCTTTTCCTTTGAAAAAATAAAGCGCGGTGGCGATTTCAAACGGAATATTGATTCGAGTCAATCCCATGGCTTCGATATCAGATTTTCCCCGCTACAGAAAAATGGCGACTTCACTGGGGATCCAGTTTTAAGTGTGTTAAGCCTATTTTTGTTTATCTGTGTGTTATCTGTATATATTGTTGTGTGCTTTGTTTGTTTATCTTCTTTTTTTTTCTTTTTGGTGCTCGACGGTTCCTCTGTGATGAGATAAAGTTCTAACCCGAACTTTGGTGAGTAACTTGAGATAGGAGGTGGTAAGACCAATAGTCGCATGTCAGGAGCAATCCTTACCATGAGCGTCATATGGTGGAACCCCAATCAGTGGAGGCCTCATGGAAGGTAGTAGAGGTTGTTACGAACCATCGTGATAACGCTATTACTTTCAATAGTGAGTGTCCGTAGAAGCTAAATGGCCTAGAACCTTTTTAACCAATCTAAGCCTTTTTAGGATGTAGTGCAGAAACAAGATCAAGTACCAATTTGAGCTTGTTGTCATGCGATACTACGCTCAGACGAGGTCTTTTTAGGCATATTATTGGCGCCTATGAGCAATTGTGCGTGCCGGTAATATCCGATAGAAGATTGAAAACTCTGGGAACCTTTGTAGAACCCGATTGGCAGGTACAAAATTCCCTAGATCATACCTTTTGGGATGGTTAGACCCATGGCTCCATGCTCGTGACGTCGAACCTTTGAACTATGATCTTATGTGACCTTGTGTGCTCTTGGTTGTGGTTGATGCATAAATCATGCATTCATGCATCCATGAAAACTCTTTTTCTTTTGATTTTCAAGGAACTTAGACGTCTTTCCTTGTAAACATCATAAGTTTCATCAAACTCAATGGATCTTGGGTGTTGATGGGGTGAAAACTCTAATCCACCAAAATGGATGATTGATTTTGATGATAACTTAATCGAAGCTTTAGTCCAATGTTGAGTGTTTACAAGTTAATATCTTAAGTTCCTTGAAACTCAAAAATAAAAAACAAAAAAACAAATTATTTGCATTGCATGCATCATTCTGCATTTGGTCCTGCTTTCTAAAGAAATTCTCCAGAGCCTTATTTCCTTTCTCCTGGTATCATCAGTACAACACTCTTGCTAAGAAGAAATGGAAAGCATCAAACAAGAGATTCTTGAGCTCCGTGAAGAGGTGGTTACTTTGAAGGCTGGTATGGAGCATCTGACTACTCTAGTTGAGGCTCTAGTTGCTGCCCAAGTCAATCCTCCTATGATGGAAGAAAGGATGGCAAAGGTCTTTCTTGAAACTCTGAACTCGTTCTTTCCCAAGGGGACGGTAGTCAGTACACCTGCTGACTTCCACAGAGAGGTGGATATGAAAGCGCTTCTAGAAAAGGATGTCCGAAAGGAATGTTTGTTTGAAGAAGGTAACTCAGCTGGTAGTGTGAAGAAGTTTGGTAATGGCTTTTCAAAGAAGATAATCAGGGGAGGAAACAATCATCATCAACATCAGAATGTTTCCTATGTCATTCCTGTATCCAATTCAGTTCATGCAATCCCAGATTATCAGCAGAGTACTCGTCAACAAGATTCTCCACCGAACGAGCAAAATCAACCTCAAAAGGGGAATTTTTGTCCTATCCCCATGACTTACGCAAAATTGTTCCCTGCTCTAGTTCATAAGAATTTGGTTCAGACAAGGTCACCACCTCCAATTCCCGAGAAGATTCCTTGGTGGTACAATGCTAACGTCACTTGTGCTTTTCATCAGAATGCTCCTGGACATGACTTAGAGAATTGTTGGCCTCTAAAAAATGAAGTTCAAAGATTAATCTATGCTGGTATTTTGACTTTCCAAGATGTTGGTTATGATGTTCAAGCCAATTCTTTGCCAAAGCATGATTGAATCACTATTGATGGTAGCCTGAAGCTCGAAAGATGTTTCGTTCAGCATATGCCCAGATGGAGAGAGTTTTTCTCAGTTTATAGTATTCTTATTGATTTCCATTTGTAATATTTCTTGTTTTTCAATGCATTGTTTGCATGTAGAAACTTGTTTATTTTTTAATGTTAATGCTAACACAATAATAATGTTTGTCTTGAAGTAATCCATTCGTTTCACTCATGCTTATTTGTTTTTATGCATTATGATACCCATTGCTTTTGCCAAACTCTTGCTTATGCAAAGATTGGAGGGAGGATGATGATCTGAAAACGCAAAATTTCTGGTTGTATGCTTTTGAATAAGACCCTGCTGATGATGTACAGGCATTGTTTCAAATTCCCAAACACCGGAGATATAAGGAAGATAATCCCTTGTTAACCCCTTTGAGCCTTGAAGTAGGAGTTTCTTTTCTAAATGAAAAAACCCTAATTTTTAACCTGGGGCAGGGTAGTGTTCAGTTGATTTGACCAAGTGTTCATATTTCAAAAAGGATTGTGCATCCAAAGGTCAAGCATGTCATATCCACATCAATGGTTGGATCATGGAAAACCACAATGGTTACTCCCCACGCATCAAAAGGCATGGAAATGTGAAACCACAATGGTTATCCTCCATACGCCAAGGAGCGAGGCAGTCACAACCCTCTCAACAAGTCAAGACAAAGTCAATATCATACGATTTGTTCAAATCAAAAAAAAAATGAAAAAAGAAAGAAAGAAGAAGAAAAAGCTCGCTAAGTCAAAAACTTGAAAACAAGTGACTTAGGCAAAAGTTAGAGCATCCCGCTGGACGACCAATGCAAAAGAATCAGTCCAGGCAAAAGTTAGGGAAAATAAAAAAAAAGAGAAAAGAGTGAAAAGTGAAAAGAAAGGACTACAAAGCAAAAGTCCTAAAAAATGAACAAATCTGTGTGAATACAAAAATGAAGACAAAAGGGTGACTACTACTCTAAGAAAGCTTCATCAGGTCCTTAATGGCACAAAATCCTTTTGAGAGATGAATACTCATGTTGAGTTGACTGAACATAGGACTGGAGAACATCACGAAGTTGGCGTGGGCTAAATAAACTTTGAGCCTAAAAATCTTTTTTTCTTAAAATCGTGAACCAGGCCACGTTACAACCCTCAAAAGTCCTAATTGAAGCAGGGTTTATTTCGAAAGCATACTTAAACAAGAAAGCGTTCCTGACTCCTATCGGTTATGCTGAAAACTTGTGCTGGTATCATATGCATACAAAAATCAATGTCATTCCTTAACCAGTGATTCATTCACAAGGTTTTGTGACATCTTTTCAATAAAACTTCAAGACTTACATAATTGTTGCATTTTCATTATCATTCTCAGAATAAACATTTTTCTGCTTGTAAACATTTGTTTGACATCCAGGAAGTTTACATCTGATCATCAGTAGAAAACTAAGACATTGCCAGGGGCATGTTGTTTTCCCAGTAAAATGCTTTTGCAAGTTTGATTACCATCATGGGGCAAAGCTCGAAGACTTTGTCGAGTAAAAGAATGTGCCAAGTTTAGTCAATCTGGGGCAGTTACGTCGAGATTTGACAATTCTCAAAACAAAAAAAAATCTGTTGATCTGGGGCAGATTATTCCAAGTCTTCATGACGTCAAGGGTCTCTGTGAACCTTTTTGAGGTAGTTTCCTCTCATAGACTATGTAGTCGGGGGCAAGTTTTGAATCAGAAGTTACCTTGATCACCTCATTAGCCTGAAGTACAAAGGTTGTTGCCATGATCAATCCAGAGTATGTCACCCTCTACCAAGAAGCTTTGAGACAACGGTTGACTGTTGGGTTTTCTTTCTCACCTTGTGTTGAGTTTTAAACTAAAATCCCCTCATGTTAACTTGTTTGCTTTGATGTTAACTTCTTATTTCCTCTGCAAGTTCAGAATGGAGATTTTCTCCAAAGAAATTTTCTCTGATTCCCCCTAATAGAGCTTGATGTGTTGTCCAACCTTTTTGATAAGAAGAAGATTATCTGTAAATTCCTCGCAGAAATTGATAATCCCCACTGAGTTTGTTCTTCGTGGAAGAATTTTTCTTCAGTGTTCCTCCTCAGCTCATTTGTCAGGATGGAATTAATCCCCAGTTGAGTTTATTCCTCAAGGGGCAAAGCTTTGTTTGACCGTTTCTATCCAGCTTGTTCTTGGAGTTGAACTTTGGTCTCTTACAATACTATTTTGAACCTCTCTAGGCTGGGAAACCTAGATTGAGAAGGCATTTATTTTGCACCTCTTGAGGATTATGCTTTCCTCTATAATGGAGAACTTGTTTGTGATTGATGTTCCTATCAGATATTGAAAGATTTATTTTCCAGCAGTGATGTTATTGCACTCCTTTGGAATTTGTGCTTGAAAGCAAGGGGCAGGTTTTGACTTTGAGCAACTTGTGTTATCCCCATCATGTTTTGGTTGACAACAAATTGAAGCCTCTTTATTTGAGCAAGTTTGTGCGTCTCCACATATCAATCTTATCTTCAAATCAAGTGATAATCTCTCATACTTTATGAACTTCTTGATTCCAAATGGAAGAAGCTCAACGAATGGCAGTCTCTTTCAGCAGAAGACAGTTCGTTCCGCTTAAGGATTTCTCGACAGGGTCGGCAAATGGCAGTCTCTTTCAGCAGAAGACAGTTTGTTCCCTTTGAGATAACGGATGGCAGTCTTCTTCATGAAGAAAGTTCGTTTAAGAATTCTTATTTTAAAGTCAGCAAATGGCAGTCTCCTCCATTAGAAGACAGTTTGCTCACTTTTTCCTAAGATGGGTCAACGAATGGCAGTCTCTTTCAGCAGAAGACAGTTCGTTCCGCTTAAGGATTTCTCGACAGGGTCGGCAAATGGCAGTCTCTTTCAGCAGAAGACAGTTTGTTCCCTTTGAGATAACGGATGGCAGTCTTCTTCATGAAGACAGTTCGTTTAAGAATTCTAAAGTCAGCAAATGGCAGTCTCCTCCATTAGAAGACAGTTTGCTCACTTTTTCCTAAGATGGGTCAACGAATGGCAGTCTCTTTCAGCAGAAGACAGTTTGTTCCGCTTAAGGATTTCTCGACAGGGTCGGCAAATGGCAGTCTCTTTCAGCAGAAGACAGTTTGTTCCCTTTGAGATAACGAATGGCAGCCTTCTTCACGAAGACAGTTCGTTTTGCTTAAAGATTCCTCAGCAAAGTCAGCAAATGGTAAGTCCCTTCATCAGAAGTGACAGTTTGCATCTAGTTCCTTTTCTCAAACCATGTCCTTGAAGAAGTTGATCCCTATTCTTAGCGGCAGCTTATTATTCTCAGCAGCCTATCGTCAACCATTGAGGCGGTAATTCAATTCTCTTCTACCTTCAACTATTGAGTTGGTAGCCTATCGTCAACCATTGAGGCGGTAATTCAATTTTCTTCTACCTTCAACTATTGAGTTGGTAGCTCATCGTCAACCATTGAGGCGCGAAAGGTGATGCTATAACCTCTCTGACGCGAAGTGTTTTCCCCAGAGAAGTTTCTTTTCCCACCAAAGTTCCGTCTCTCCAACAAAGTCCTGCCCTCCCCAATGGAGTTTTCTACTTGCAAGACATTTGTTTCCCCAGCGGAGTTATAGCAAGACATTTTTTTCCCCAGTGGATCACCTGTTACTCCCCAGTGTTGTCATGCTTTATTATCATCACATGCATTCATTAACAGTGCATTGCATCTTAGGATCAAAAATTGTGTCTTATATATTTAAGTCTCTTCGATCTTGTCAAAATGAAGATTTCCAATCATCGTATCTCCAAATCGAAGAAACTTAAATAGGGGCATCTGTCATACCCCAATTTTTGACCCTAAGATACTATATCATTCATATCCCAATCACTAATCAAGAGCTTCACTTGGAAGTTTGTTTATGGTGTTGCACTCACCTCATCAAGAAGAGGGACCATCAAGCACCAATGATTGTTTATCTTGTATGCATATTATACTAACCCAAATACCAAAAATATTGTTTTGTTTCTTTGTAGGCTTTTGTTTTGTAGGTACCAAGCCAAGACATGCAATAAACAAGGCATTTTTCAAATTTTTGACTGATGAAATCGATTTCCCTACTGGGTAAATCGATTTCCCTGCAGCAATCTTCAACAAAATCACATTCTGGACAGCATGAAATCGATTTCCCTCCTGGGTAAATCGATTTCCCTAATGTATTTTGCGCCAATTTCTCTTCTGGAACAGAGTGAAATCGATTTCACTCCTGGGGAAATCGATTTCCTTAAGGCAAAATTCAAAAAATATAAGGAGGGAAGCTTGACATCATTTTGGCACCTTTTTCTTTGATCATTTTACCAATTTTCCACCTCATCAAAATTAATCCCTTCATTAAACCCACTTAAACCTCATTTTACCATTTCTTACCATTTAATTGCCACTTTAATCACCAATTAAACACAAGCTAATTACCAAATGCAAAAAGACCAAACTACCACTACTCTTGATCTCATCCTATAAATAGAGCCCACTACTCTCTCATTTCTCAGGCTTTGAGAGCCAAAAAACCCCTTGCAATTTCTCTCCTCATCCCTACCAAATTCACCAAAGCTCTTTGTTCTTTCATAAAGTTTGTGAGTCACATCTTGAACCTCACAAACTTTGAGCTAAACCACCATCTATTTCACTCTTTTTTCTTCAATTGTTGAGAGATCAAGATTTGTGTTGGTGATTCTTGAAGTAGATCTAAGTTTTAATCAAGATTTGGTAATTTTCTTCATCCTTTTTGTATATCACAATGTGATTCTTTGTTGTTTGTGTTCAATGCATCTTTGATGCTATATTGGTGCTATTTGTTGGTGATTTGATGGAAAATTCGTGCTCCAATTGATGTGTGATCATAAGGTGTTTGTATATTTGTTCAAGTCAAGTTTCATGCCTTTAAATGCTGTTTTTGCTGAAATTTGCACTGGTGAAATCGATTTCCTTAAGGCTCAAATCGATTTCATGCTGTACGTAACTTGTTTTTTTTGAAAACTGCACTATGGAAATCGATTTCCCCTTGCATGAAATCGATTTCCAGCAGGCAGAATGTGGTTTTTTGCCTTTTTTGTGTTTGTTTTGGCTTCCTTCTTCCTCCACTTCATTAATATCATTGGATCTAGGGTGTTGATAGGTTTGAAGTGACTTAATCCACCAAAATGGATGAATGATATTAATGATAGTGTGAGTTGATTATCTTTTGTGTTTTCATTCTTATCTTTTCATCTTACTTTCTTTTGATCGATGAAAGTCTTGACATCTTGAGGATTCTATGGATTCTTGATGAAGACTAGATCAATTTGTTTTCATTCTTATCTTTTCATCTTATTTCCTTTTGATCGATGAAAGTCTTAATATCTTGAGAATTTTATGGATTCTTGATAAAGACTAGATCAATTTATGTTTCCATTCTTATCTCTTTCTTCTTGTTTTCTTTTGATCGATGAAAGTCTTAATATCTTGAGAATTCTATGGATTCTTGATAAAGACTAGATCATTTCTTCTTCTCCTTCTTATTTCTTTTGATTGATGATCTTGATACATGGAGAGTTCTCCTACATTTGTCCCGACTCGATAAAAGATCAAATATGGAAGAGAATTGTATGCGGTTGATTTATGACTTATGGAAATTTATCGTGTAGTCGCTATGATTTTATCAAGCTTCTGATAAGTTTCCATTGACCTTAAATCCGAGTACATCATTCACTCACCATCGATCTTCATTACTAACTTTGATAACATACTTGACAAGTTTCAAGATGGTTATCTTTAACATCTAACCACTAACTTTAATTTCCGCCATTTATTATACCGCTCTTTATATTTCTCGCTTTATCGCTTTATTTTATCATTTCATCATATTTACATTCCGCCATTTTCTCTTTGTCCATTTGGACGTTTATAATTCCGCTATTTTCTCTTTGTCTACTTGGACATATGTTTATGCTTCCGTTATTTTCCTTTTGTCCACTTGGACCATACTTTACTTTTATACTAAAACACTAATAAACAACCAAAATCTAAAAAACTCTTAAGGCTCTCTTTTGGACTATTGGTTACTATCCCTAGCATTTTGGAGATTCGGACTTATGGACCTAGTGCCTCTGGACTCTTATTCTGTTATTACTCTGTTGTTATTCTGTCTGTCTGGCATTGGATTGTTGTCTGTTTGTATGTGCAGGTATTTCCTTGAAAGCCCTTGATGGTTAATTCCAAGGCATTGAGATAAGGATTTTACCCGAAAACAGCCGTTACTCTGCCCGATTTTTGTCAGAATTTTAATGTGCTTAATACAAAATGGTGCTAAAACAATAAGTTCATCTGGATCCCCCAAGTGTTAATGTGTTGGTATTGATAATTCCAAAGGATGGGAAATCTACCTTGACTCATAATGTCAAGTGTTGGCTTCTTAATTTGGTTAGACCGTTTCTTTCCTTAGCTTTTATTTTACGCAATAGGATAGCCTCTTCATCTCCTCCCCTTCTTTAATTTTCAAAATCTTCTCCCTTTTTCCAAAACATTCTTATGTTTGCAATCTTTTCAAAACTTTTTTCTTTAAAATATCTTTTGCCCTTAGTGGCTTTTCTTCAAAAGTTTAGACACCGTTAATTGTCGAAACGAGTGGTTATACCCCACGATTTTGAAATTGATTGATAAAATGAGATCTTTTCCGCGTGAGAGAGCTAGTGGCATACTCGTTGATTTTATCCGAGTTGGAGCCCTTCTTTCATTTGCGATGCAAAGAACTCGTTTGTTCTCATGCTCAAGATCAATGGCTGAGTATTTCTCTCCGACGATGATAAAGTGTTTATTCGTTTTTAAAAAAACGTTTTCCCAAAAGCGGAACTACATTAGCTCTGACTTCTCCATTGCACCGAGCAGGTATGTAGGCCCAAGGCTTAACGCTTTGCCGAGCTTATTTTAAAAATAAAACAAACCCTTTTTTAGCACACACACACACAGATTTTCAAAAAGGTTCCCGTGGAGTACCACGGATATGAGGGGTGCTTTAAACCTTCCCCTCATATAATCAACACCCGTACCTGAGATCTCTTTCTTGTTTTAAAAAAACAAAACTTTGGGTTTTACGTTCTTTTCCCTTTTCCTTTGAAAAAATAAAGCGCGGTGGCGATTTCAAACGGAATATTGATTCGAGTCAATCCCATGGCTTCGATATCAGATTTTCCCCGCTACAATATCTTTACAAAACCCCTTGCTGAAGATAGGTTTAAGTCCATTCTGAAGAATATCAGTATGGATTTATGCCCAGAATGAGAAGATGAGGAGATCTTATGTATGGTTTCATTCTAAAATGTGTTGGGATTATGTGTATATAAGAAGTTCTGATAATGATCAATTAGAAGTTCTGATTGTGTTATTACTAACGCTTCATTGTCTAAGTTGATTCAGAATCTCTTTTAAAGTAAAATAGCTGTCACCAGTTTTCCAGAAAATGAACACGTGTTTACTATTTCTGGACAAGCATGCGTGCAGTTGAGGAGACGCCGCCCTAGGTAACTGTGCAAATCATTTCATTTTGTCACTTTATCTCTCCTAACGTCATATCTCATTAAATGCAAATTGATGACATGTTTTTCTGAAATCATTTCACTTAAACCATTTTGCAGTTACTATTTTCTTTTACCCAACCTTTTATATACTTCCCTTCATCTTCATTTCATCTTTTTCACTCTCTCTCTTTATTCGTCTCTCTCTTTTTGCATTCATCGCATAAACCTTAGTCTTTATGTCTTAGTAGTTTCTTTTTGTTTCTTGCATCTGTCTTCTATGCATCATCCTTGTACCTTCTGATAATTTTTTGTGCTATCAATGAAAATTATCCTTTCTTTTCTCTCATAATTGTTTTGTTTTTCATCTGAATCTTTTGCGTTTTTGATGTTATGACAAAAAAGGGGGAGAAAATATGATAAATGATCTGATTTATATTATCAGTTGCTGGGAGAAAGTCTCCACATTTCTAACAAGAAATTGCAAGTTCTATGTCTTTGAGTGTTTTGCAGGAAGTGAAGATCTTCTTAAAAGCTCAACATGAGAAGCAAAGACATGGGGAAAAGCAATTCTGTATGGAATCAAGCTCATGGAAATTGAAACAAGCTGAGTGCTGTGAAGCTTCAAGATCAGAAGCAAGAAGGAAGAATGTTATGATATTCTGATGATAGAATATGCTCTAACTCATTCTTATTCCTTATATGTTCTGATGCATGTTTTTGTTCTAAATATGCTCTGAAACATTATTGTTTTTGCTCTGATACATATTTTATGTTCTGATTCATTCATGCTCTGACTTTTGTCGTTAGTTTGTTCTGTAACATTTCAGGATGTAGAGATGCTCTGATGATGCTCTAGTACATTCAACAATGTTCTGATACAATCTAGCATGCAATGACTCAAGAAGAAATTCAAGCTCTGAAGCTGTCCTATGGAAGCAAGAATCAGAAGCTATGAATGTTCTGAAGATCTAAGCATATGTGATCGTCTCAACTGAAATGGAAAATACTCAGGGAAGTCCTTTATTTATAAAATTCTTCCAGTATTTATTTCAGGGGGAGATTGTTTATCTCAGGGGGAGATTGTTAATCTCAGGGGGAGACATATTCACACACTATATTTATATGCTTATGCTATAGCTGTGTAATTGTCTTTAGCCGTCTGATATTCTGATTGCAAATTCATATCATTTATATATGTTTTTTGTCATCATCAAAAAGGGGGAGATTGTTAGAACAAGATTTGTTCTGATCAATATTCTTAGTTTTGATGATAACAATGTATATGAATTTTGTATGAGATAATGTGGTACTCTAATACTATGCAATTTCCATTTCAGGAATTATATAAAGAGTATGCACAAAATCAGCGCAAGAAGCACTGACTCGGAAGGTTCAGCATGCAACATCAGAACATGGTTTGGCAAGACATCAGAAGATGGTCAAGCAGAATCAGAACATGGTCTATGAAAGCATCAGAAGAACTTGAGATCAGAAGCAGAAGCACTGAAGTTCTCATGGTATCACGCTCAGAAGCACTTCAAGGTCAGAAGACAAGAAGATGCTCTGCACCAAGCTGTTTGTACTCTGATGATATTCAAACGTTGTTTACACAAACATCAGATCAGAAGCAAGTACTAGCTGGCAGGCTACACTGACTGACAAAAGGAACATTGAAAGCTGTTAAAGGCAACGTCAGTAGACACAGCGAAAGCAAGGCTCGAGGTAGTTGACAAAAGAGTGAAACATTAAATGCAATGCTGTACGGAATACGCAAAGCATTAAATGCTCCCAACGGTCATCTTCTCAAACGCCTATAAATATGAAGTTCTGATGAGAAGCTAAGTTATGAATTCTGAATACAAGACTTTATGCAAAAACGCTGATACGCTGTCAAATTCAAAAAGCTCTCAAACTTCATCTTCAACCTCACTACATTGCTGTTGTAATATATTAGTGAGATTAAGCTTAAACTTAAGAGAAAATCACAGTTGTGATAATAGATTTATAAGAAGCATTGTAACTCTTAGAATTTGTTTACATTAATTTGTAAGAACTAGAGTGATCAGGGTGTTGTTCAGAATACTCTAGAAAGTCTTAGAGGGTATCTAAGCAGATTGTTCCTAGAGTGATCAGGTTGTGATCAGTATACTCTAGAAGACTTAGAAGTTGTCTAAGTGGAAAACCATTGTAATCTCGTGTGATTAGTGGATTAAATCCTCAGGTGAGGTAAATCACTCCAAGGGGGTGGACTGGAGTAGTTTAGTTAACAACGAACTAGGATAAAAATCATTGTGCAAATTGTTTTTATCTTACAAGTTTTAAAGCTACACTTATTCAAACCCCCCCCTTTCTAAGTGTTTTTCTATCCTTCATCATACACAAAACACTAGAACGCATCAGCACCTGAATTCTGAAGTCGTGCAGTGTGTAGTTCAAACCGCATCAGCACGATAAATAAATTTTTACTGCAGCGTTAAACAAAACAAGCTAACCAACTTTCAGTAAGAGATAAAAGTATTTAGAGGGTTGTTTATGCCAAATCCTGTAGAAAAAGTCAGAGTTTGTGTTCTTATACCGTACCAATCATCAGTTATGCAATATTCATTGAGTACAATAATCTTATTGTGCCTTTCTATCTTGCATCCGGTCCTGTTTCTCTAGGGGTAAAAGAGATAAAATCCACATCCTACATAAACCAAAATTGAAGTATGCGGCTACAATGATAATATCTCAATTGATGCGATTTTAATGCAATGTGAAAGAATAAGTAATGAAGAGCTTGCGACACATTATTTGAAACATAAAATATCGGAAGCCTTTCCACTCCTGTAGGTCTCCATTTAGATCTTTCAAAAGATATTTCTTGGCCAGCCTCCAATCCAGTTGCAGTTAGAACAAAACGCATGGACTTCCTGTAGTGGAACAAGTCACTTATTAATCTCAAATATGAATGGAATCATTGGATAAAGTATTATACATGAAAGAAAAATATATTCCATTGTTCAACACTCTTCAACAAGAAATTGCTGCTAGACTAAATTTTAAACATCAACAAGCCTAGTAGGCAACAACATATATTGAATTATTAGTATTCTGTTCTAGAAGTGCACAAGTCTTAAAGTCTAAGATCCTCAATTCCCGTTCTCATACACCAAATCTATCCTTGCACAAACAACCCTTAATATTATCTCTAAGCAGATATGTTAAGGACTGGTTGTATCATATATTTTATTATCAAATATACAAAGAAAAATAATTGTTCTTCTTAAGGTTTGTAAAATAAGTCGTTTTATCTGAGAGGCGTCAAAAAAGATTTTGCGTTATTTTGAATATGTATTTTTCGTTAGTGAAACAAACAGGTGTTCTTTATAAACTTAACTACAAAAATTGATTGTCTTTAAAAATCTTACCAAAACCAGCAAAAAATGGCCAGTAAGATTGAAAGTAGTCCAACCTTCTGTCAAGAGCCACTTCATTGAAATTCCATTTATACCTAATCAAAAAGCATACTTTAAAACATCTATCCAATTGGTGAAGGAGATCATTAAGCAAAGGTGTACTAGGCCCACATACTCGAAGCAGTAATATGCATACATCCAAGAAAGGAGTAAAAAGTTGAGCACCTTCCCTATGAATGGTATGAAGCCTGTTGCATAAACCTGCAAATAACATTAGAAATTATATGATTTTATACAACTAGAAAGGATAAAACAAACCAAAATCAAGTTTTTTTGAATATAAGAAACAGATATTATAACAATTTATTACCTCAAGGAAGAAAACACTCAAAAGGAGTATTGAATACAAAGTAGTTGAACCTTTTAGGTGTTGATGAACTTGGTAAGAATTAAGAAAACAAAGTAGCTGAACCTTTTAGGTGTTGATGAACTTGGTAAGAATTAATATCAATAAGAAAGAAAGAAAAAGCATGCAGTATGAAGTAACTCTTAATTAGATCTTTACCCTTCAAGGCCAAATAGTCTTTTTGCATGAATAGCATTTTGCATAATAGGTGAGTTGTTCTGGCTGGAGACTTTGTCCACAGTAAGCTTAGATCTTCCCATTGCAGAAAGAACCCTAAAGGTGCAAATTTCAATTTTGAGTCTCAATCAAAACAGGAAAAAAATTCATACCTTTTCAGCAAGAACCCTAATCTCGTAAATAATGACGAACAAAGCTTCAAGAGCCCATGCGATTATGAAACTCCTGAACAAATCGGGAACCAAATCGCAGAACAATAACAGCAAAATCACATAAAGATAAACGGAGAAAAGTAGATCGGAGAAGAAGAGGTACTGAAGTCGAACAACAGCAGAATCAGCAACCAAATCTTAATTGGGGTTTAGGGTTATGTTGGGGATGACGGTATAATGTTATTCATTGTGCTTTTGCTTCATGAGAACCACCGTGTTTGCTTCAATGGCGAGTGGAGAGTAAAGAATAGAAAAACACTTAGAAAGGGGGGGTTTGAATTAGTGTGACTTTAAAAACTCTTAAGATAAAAACAAATAACACAGTTATTTTTATCCTGGTTCGTTGTTCACGAAACTACTCCAGTCCACCCCCTTAGAGTGATTTACCTCAACTGAGGATTTAATGCACTAATCAATCTTGATTACAATGGTTTTCCACTTAGATACCCTCTAAGTCTTCTAGAGTATTTTGATCACACCTTGATCACTCTAGGAAATACACCACTTAGAAACTTCTAAGTCTTCTAGAGTCTACTGATCATAACTTGATCACTCTAGGAACCTTTTACAAATCAATGTAAAATAAATGTTTACAAGAGTTTTCAAATGCTTCTTGAAAAGCTATAATCACATCTGTGATATTTCTCTTAAGTTCTAAGCTTAAATCTCACTAAGGTATTACAAGTGAAGTGAGGTTGAAGATGAAGTTTGAGAGCTTTTGAATTTGACAGTGTTTCTGTATTTTGCGCAAGAGTTGTTAATTCAGCTTCTCATCAGAACATCTATTTATAGGCGTTTGGGAAGATGACCGTGGGGAGCATTTAATGCGTTGCGTGCTCCGTACAGCTTTGCATTTAATGTTTCACTATTTTGTCAACTACCTCGAGCCTTGCTTTTACTGCTTTTACTGACTTTGCCTTTTGTAGCTTCTAACAATCTTTTTGTCACTCATAGTAGCCTGTCATCTTGTACTTGCTTCTGATATGATCTTTGTAGATACAACGTTTGAATAATCGGAGTCAAACAGCTTGGTGCAGAGCATCTTCTTGTCTTCTGACTTTGAAGTGCTTTAGCGTGATACCATAAGAACTTCAGTGCTTCTGCTTCTGATCTCATGTTCTTCTGATGCTTCATAGACCATGTTCTGATTCTGCTAGACCATCTTCTGATGTCTTGCGAGAGCATGTTCTGATGTTGCATACTTGAACCTTCTGAGTCAGTGCTTCTAACGCTGATTTGTGCGTACTCTTTATATAATTCCTGAAATGGAAAATGTAAAGGATTAGAGTACCATATTGTCTAATACAAAATTCATATACATTGTTATCATCAAAACTAAGAATATTGATCAGAACAAATCTTGTTCTAACAGAGAGGTCGATCGAGAGAGATGAGAGTGAACCTGAATGAAGCGTGTTTCTCTCGTTCTTTTTTCCAGAAAAAAGTTTGAGTGGTTTAGAGAAACCACCCTAAGGTTTTCGGTGTTCAACTTGGGGGTTTTGTGTTTTATTTTTTAAAACTTAAATGGCCTACGAGAGCGTTTTTGAAAAGCGCTGGTAAAGGCCCCCCTTTAGAAAGCATTTTTTAAAAAGCGTTTTCTAAAGGGGGCCTTTACAACGCTTTTTAAAAACGCTTTCGTAGGTCAACTTTACACAGCGCTTTTCCTGTAGCCAATGTTCGTGTTTTTTAATTCTTACTTATGGCAGCGCTTTTCAGAAAAAGCGCTGTCTTAGGGGTGCTGCCAAAAGTCATTTTTGGCGTAGTGTTAGTTTATAAAAGTATTGTTGACTTGACTTAGTATCATGAAACAAAATGTTTTATGAATTTGATTTAAACTTCATATCCTATCGAGAGATACAACTTTACTTATGAGATTATAAATCTGCTTTTAAATTTTATCACTTTATATAGTAACTAGTCAGAGACCCGTGCTCCCGCACGGGTGAATTTTTTTCTGGTGTAGTATTTTTTGTAATGATATAAATAATATAAATAAAAGGAACTATGAGCAATATGCATAATCAAAAGGAATTGTTTTACTTAAATAGAGTTAGGGTTTCATCGATTGCTCGGTTATACTCCCAATTCTTTGAAAACCGAATATCCATAAGAATCGTTTTTAAATTTGAAAATAAATACTTTAATTTTCAAATAAAAGTCATTGTTGTTTAAAATAAAATAGACATTGTATGGAGAGTGACCCGTAAAATTAATCATTTTATTATCGTATTCATGTGCTAATTTTGTGTGTAATAGGTAGTTTGGTCAATTGAATAGTAATTGCTTAATAGTAAATGATCATAAAAACTCAATGTATTAAAGAGTGAGAAAGTGTGAGTTCTATTTGATTGGAGGGAAAAAGTACAACAATTGCAAAAAGTGACTAATGAGAACACAACATTTGGCATGTTCTATTTTTTATTTTGTTAATTACATGATTAACCTTTTGTATGGGTAAATAAATTATAAAGAAAGGGTAAAATGGACAGTTTGAACAATTTCTTAGTATTGGGTAGATAATAGATGTGCTAATTTTGTGTGTAATAGGTAGTTTGGTCAATTGAATAGTAATTGCTTAATAGTAAATGATCATAAAAACTCAATGTATTAAAGAGTGAGAAAGTGTGAGTTCTATTTGATTGGAGGGAAAAAGTACAACAATTGCAAAAAGTGACTAATGAGAACACAACATTTGGCATGTTCTATTTTTTATTTTGTTAATTACATGATTAACCTTTTGTATGGGTAAATAAATTATAAAGAAAGGGTAAAATAGACAGTTTGAACAATTTCTTAGTATTGGGTAGATAATAGATTTCACAATGTCTTTATTTAAAATTAAATTGATTGATCTTATGATGACTTGAAAAGGAATAGTTAATTTGATTACAATGACCTAGTTTGATAGATCACAATGACCTATGAATATTTTGATGACGTGGTTAAAATAACTTGAGAAAAGGTAACAAAGCTAGCTTTGATATTTAGTGATGATGTCTTTGATTACATCTTTGGAAGGTTTAAAGGATAAAGTAAATACAGAAAAGTAAAGAATTTGACTCGAAATGTAAAAGGAATTTAAAGGACTTTGATAAAAGTACAATATGATAAACAAGTAATTAATTGAAATGGTGGTGAATCGTACCTACATTCTCAGAAACCCGTTTCTCGATATGTTGGCACTTGGAGTATTATTGAGTATTTGTACAAAATTAAACACACTGAAATATTATGCTAAGATTCTAATTTATACTAATTCGACCATAACGGTCTTTTCCTAACGGAGTGCCACGTTCACCGTTTGCATGCTTTTTAATATCTAAGGTTTCCACGCGTCCTTTTTCGGATAAGATTGATCTTTTGAATTTGAATCTTCTTTCTTTCGAGGCGCCAATCTAACCAACGTGACCGTCGAAGCTCTCTTTCTCGAATACTCCAAAAATATTCTAAGTCTTTATCTAGATTTCGAGATTATTGCCTTCGATAACACTTAGCAAGATAAAAACCCTTCATATACTTGATATTTCGAATAACCTTCATAAGCTTGATTTAGCATCTTCCTTCAAAATAATCTCACCTCTTCAATAATCTTCATCTCACTAAATTCCATTTTTTGTAAAATTTTAGTTCGCAAACACATCTCCGAATAATGTAATTATAATGTAACTATATGAAATATACTATAATGTAATTATAGTAAAGTATTATTAGTAAAAAATAACTTAAATTATGAAAGTAAGCATTAATATAAGTTTATGATGTAAACTTAAATAATAAATGCAGCGATCAGTATCCTTTCTTTCATTTTTATTGGAACAAAGTATATTTTTAGAGATACAACTCCGAATAACCTTGAATTTATTCAAATATGTATTCTGAATTAAATTTTTACAAAAAATATAATTTAATGCGTTTAGAGATATATTTCTAAAAATAGAGACTATTTAATATTTTTGTACAGGGTCTGAGAAAAATAATAAAGATGCAATGAGAAATTGCCTTTATTAAATAAAAATTTAGTACATACTAACACTTTAATATACCATAAACTTATTTCGGCGTTCGACAGCGCGAAAGAGAATAACGAGCCAACTCAACTTTGGGAGTTAGTTAAAACCGACAGTGATGTTCATGTTATGATGTTTAGACAAAATGATATTATTTTGATGATTGTAATTTCTTAGATGTGTTATAGTGTTAAGGCCCTTTATTTGTTCTTCACGTTATTGTTTTCTGTTGTACTGTTGTTCGTTTTGTTGGAATCCAAAATTTTATTCAATATGAAATTTCATGGTTACAGAAAATAAATTACATATCAAAAGTGCATACAACAATTATGTTGTGGAGCTTGCTTCAACATTGGGGCAATTTTTTTGATTGTGTCTGGGCAATTTTTTCAACATTGTGGAGCTTTTGTCTCTTTGACTTGGGCATTTCCTTCGTGAGTCATCTTTAATGATTCAAAGATGTCATGGGCAGTTTCCCTGTTTGATATCTTCTCATATTCCGAATGAGAAATAGCAATCAGCAGAATAGTCCTTGACTTATGATGATTTTTAAATTGTTTCTTTTGATCATCACTCATTTCTTGTCTTGACATCTTTGCTCCACTAGCACTTACTGGATGTTTGTAACCATCCACAAGCAAGTCCCATAAATCACCATCTAGACCAAGAAAGTAACTTTCCAATCTATCTTTTCAGTATTCAAAGTTTTCACCATCAAATACTGGTGGTCTAGTATATCCATTTTCATTTCCATTGTTGTGTTGATCATTTGAAGTAGATGTAGTAGTAGGTGTATTAGCATCAACCATATTGACTTAGTGTTTTTCTCACCCTGAATCCTTTTCTAACACGGTTAAGTGCTTGCACCTAGAACCGGTGCTCTGATGCCAATTGAAGGATAGAAAAACACTTAGAAAGGGGGGTTTGAATAAGTGTGACTTTAAAAACTCTTAAGAAAAAAACAAATAACACAGTTATTTTTATCCTGGTTCGTTGTTAACGAAACTACTCCAGTCCACCCCCTTAGAGTGATTTACCTCAACTGAGGATTTAATCAATTAATCAATCTTGATTACAATGGTTTTCCACGTAGATACCCTCTTAGTATTCTAGAGTATTCTGATCACACCTTGATCACTCTAGGAAATACACCACTTAGAAACTTCTAAGTCTTCTGGAGTCTACTGATCGCAACTTGATCACTCTAGGAACCTTTTACAAATCAATGTAAAATAAATGTTTACAAGAGTATTCAAATGCTTCTTAAAAAGCTATAATCACAACTGTGATATTTCTCTTAAGTTCTAAGCTTAAATCTCACTAAGATATTACAAGTGAAGTGAGGTTGAAGATGAAGTTTGAGAGCTTTTGAATTTGACAGCGTTTCTGTATTTTGCGCAAGAGTTGTTTATTCAGCTTCTCATCAGAACTTTTATTTATAGGCGTTTGGGAAGATGACCGTTGGGAGCATTTAATGCGTTGCGTGTTTCGTACAGCTTTGCATTTAATGTTTCACTCTTTTGTCAACTACCTCGAGCCTTGCTTTTACTGCTTTTACTGACTTTGCCTTTTGTAGCTTCTAACGTTCTTTTTGTCACTCATAGTAGCCTGTCATCTTGTACTTGCTTCTGATCTGATCTTTGTATATATAACGTTTGAATAATCGGAGTCAAACAGCTTGGTGCAGAGCATCTTCTTGTCTTCTGACTTTGAAGTGCTTTAGCGTGTTCTTCTGATGCTTCATAGACCATGTTCTGATTCTGCTAGACCATCTTCTGATGTCTTGCGATAGCATGTTCTGATGTTGCATACTTGAAACTTCTGAGTCAGCGCTTCTAGCGCTGATTTGAGTGTACTCCTTGTATAATTCCTGAAATGGAAAATGTAAAGGATTAGAGTACCACATTGTCTTATACAAAATTCATATACATTGTTATCATCCAAACTAAGAATATTGATCAGTACAAATCTTGTTCTAACAATCTCCCCCTTTTTGATGATGACAAAAACATATATAATTGATATGAATTTGCAATCAGAATATCAGATGACCAAGACAACTACACAGTTATATCATCAGCATATAATTAGAATGTGTGAATATGTCTCCCCTTGATATTAACAATCTCCCCCTGAAATAAATACTAGAATAATTTATAAATAAAAGACTTCCCTGAGTATTTTCCATTTCGGTAGAGACGTTCACTTTTCCTAGAACTTCAGAACATTCAGAGCTTCTGCTTCTAGCTTCCATAGGACAGCTTCAGAGCTTTGAATTTCTTCTTGACTCATAGCATGCTTGATTGTATCAGAACATTCTTGAATGTATCAGAGCATCTTTACATACTGGAATGATTCAGAACAAACTAGACAAAAATAATCAGAGCATGAATGATTCAGAACATTCTTTAAAGAACATGTATCAGAGCAAACTTTGATAGATTCTTAGAAAGAATAAGTATCAGAGCATATGAGAGAAGAGAATGTATAGAGCATATTCTGCCACGAGAATATCAGAACATTCTTCTTGCTTCTGATCTTGAAGCTTCACAGCACTAAGCTTGCTTCAACTTTCCAAGACATGCTTCTTTATAGAATTGTATTTCCCCATGTATTTGCTTCTCAGTTTGAGCTTTTTCAGAATAACTTCAATCCTGCAAATAATCTCAAAGACATAGAACTTGTAAATAATGTTAGGAATGTTGAGACTTAATCCCAGCAATTGATATAATAAACCAAATCAATTATCATGTTTCTCCCCCTTTTTGTCATAACATCAAAAAGCATTTAAATGATTCAGATGATAAAAGACACTAAAAATGAAGAAGATAATGATTTCATTCATGGAGAATTAATCAGAAGTACAAAGGGATAGAAGGCAGATGCAAGAACCAGATGCAAAAAAAAAACAAGAAAACAACTAAGACCAACAGACTACGACTAGCCTAGCTTAGAAACTATCTTGGCCAGAAGGTTGTGAATCTCAGCAGTTCTTTCAGTCTGTGTCTTCATAAACGATCTGAACTGATTGTGAGTATCCTTATGCTTATCCTGACGAGAAGCAAGATCAGCTTGATTCTGTTGAAGAACCTTCATCGTGTTCATCAGAACAGAAGGACCAGTAGAAGAAGCGTCATCGGTATTGTCCAGAAGAGGAGTAGGATTCTCAACAATAGTATCAATCATGAGAACATCATCTTGATTCTCAACAGAATGAGTCTCAGCAACTTGATTCTCAGCAACAGCATAATTAGGAATAGGAAGTTCAGCTTCAGAAGTCTTAAGAGCCTTAAGAATTTCAGCCAAGTCCCTTGGAGGTGTAGGAGCAAAAGGTTCTGAAGGGTATTCAACTTCTGGATATACCATATCTGGTGCTTTAGCAGAGGGATTCTCCCTTAACCAGTTGAATATTGACTGAAAGTCTCCAGTCAGAACACTATAGCTTGGATTCCACATAACCATAGCAAGGTATGGTTCATCTTCAAGCTCATCAACAAACTTCTTCTCCTCAAGATACTTGCAGTTTCTGATGGGACAGAAGTAGAATTCTTCAAAATCTCTCAAAAACCCCAGGAGCTTCTGCTTCAACAGCTTTCCTGAGCTTCAAAAGATCAGAGAGGAACTCTCTTCTGAAAGCCCTAAAAAGGCTCCTTGTTTGCACATAATCCGTCCTGGCATAGTTTGCAACTTTCAAGGCTTCCAGTCCTGTCTGTACCTTTAACTTCAGAAATTCAAAACTTACACTAGCAGAAAGTTCAGGGTTGGGGGTTTTGAAACGGGTGGAAGAAGAATCTGGGTTTAGAATGAAGTAGAGATCAGGTTCTCTATCAAGAGAGAGCAAAGATTATGCTTCATCCTCAGATTCTAGGTTAACAAAGGCAGGGTCAGGACGAGGTTTGGGAGTGAAATTACAAGCACAAAATAATTCTTTTAAAGAATCAGAATTTGGAGATTCTGATGCAAGAGGATTATTTTGTGCAGGGGAGGCAATAGGTTCATAATTAGCATGAGGAGGAGGTTGAGAAGTGGAGATATTTGTATGAGGGGGAAAGAGGGTTTGAAGGGGAGCAATATCAAGAATAAGTTCATCAATGGGATGGTCAGAAGAAGGATTGGTTTTGGGTGAAGAAGGAGGGGTGAGAACGTTGATGGGTGAAGGTGAGTTAGTGGAGGCTTTTTCTGGTTGAGTTTCTAGTTGGGATGGATTCCGAACTTCTGTTGGTACAGATTTTGGACTATCTAAAGTAACAGAAACAGGTTCAGAGATTGACACACCTTTTGATTTCTTCTGAGACTTTTCAGAATCAGCTTCAAGTCTTTTTCGCTTCTTCTTCTCATTCACAACCTTCAGCTTGGCTAGAGCAATTTCTCTCTTCTTTTCTGCTTCCTTCTTCTCTTCTTCTACTTGATTTACTTCTTCATTCTTTTCCTTTGCTTCTTCAACAACCTTGTTTTATGAATTTGATTTAAACTTCATATCCTATCGAGAGATACAACTTTACTTATGAGATTATAAATCTGCTTTTAAATTTTATCACTTTATATAGTAATTTCACAATGTCTTTATTTAAAATTAAATTGATTGATCTTATGATGACTTGAAAAGGAATAGTTAATTTGATTACAATGACCTAGTTTGATAGATCACAATGACCTATGAATATTTTGATGACGTGGTTAAAATTGTTAGAACAAGAATTGTTCTGATCAATAATCTTAGTTTTGATGATAACAATGTATATGAATTTTGCTCAAGATAATGTGGTACTCTAATCCTATGCAATTTCCTTTTCAGGAAATATATAAAGAGTATGCACAAATCAGCGCTAAGAAGCTTTGACTCAGAAGGTTCAGTATGCAACTTCAGCACATGGTCTGGCAAGACATCAGAAGATGGTCAAGCAGAATCAGAACATGGTCTATTAGAAGCATCAGAAGAACTTGAGTTCAGAAGCAGAAGCACTGAAGTCATGGAATCACGCTCAGAAGCATATCAAGATCAGAAGATCAGAAGATGCTCTGCACCAAGCTGTTTGTACTCTGATGATATTCAACGTAGTATTTACAAAGAACAAATCAGAATCAAGTACTAGATGGCAAGCTACGTTGACTGACAAAAGGAACGTTAGAAGCTATTAACTGCAACGTCAGTAGTCACAGCAAACGCAAGGCTCGAGGTAGTTGACAAAAGAATGAAACATTAAATGCAATGCTGTACAGAATACGCAAAGCATTAAATGCTCCCAACGGTCATCTTCTCAAAACGCCTATAAATATGAAGTTCTGATGAGAAGCAAGGTTACGAATTTTGGACGCACTTTGAACGAATTCTGAACTATCTCTGATACTATCTTGCTGTTCACTTCAAAAGCTATCAAACTTCATCTTCAACCTCACTACATTACTGTTGTAATACTTTAGTGAGTCTAAGCTTAAATCTGTAAGAGAAATATCACAGTTTGTGATTATCGCTTTTAAGAAGCAATTGTAATACTCTTAGAATTTGTTTACATTAAATTGTAAATGACTAGAGTGATCGGGTTGTGATCAGTATACTCTAGAGAAGTCTTAGAAGGTCTCTAAGCAGTTGTTCCTAGAGTGATCAAGTTGTGATCAGAAGACTATAGAAGACTTAGAAGTTGTCTAAGTGGAAAACCATTTTAATCTCGTGTGATTAGTGGATTAAATCCTCAGTTGAGGTAAATCACCTTGTATAGGGTGGACTGGAGTAGTTTAGTTAACAACGAACCAGGATAAAAATACTTGTGCAAATTGTTTTTATCTTACGAGTTTTTGAAACTACACTTATTCAAACCCCCCCCCCTTTCTAAGTGTTTTTCTATCCTTCAATTGGCATCAGAGCGCCGGTTCTAAGGTGCAAGCACTTAACCGTGTTTAGAAAAGATTCAGGAAGAGAAAAACGCTTCAGTAAAAGATGGCTGGTGAAATTTCAACAAATACATCTGCATCTACATCTGACTCTGCTGAGCAATACAATGGTAACAATGGTTATACTAGACCACCAGAATTTGATGGTGAAAACTTTGAATACTGGAAAGATAAACTGGAAAGTAACTTTCTTGGTCTTGATGGTGAATTATGGGATCTGCTGATGGATGGTTACAAACATCCAGTGAAAGCCAGTGGCGTAAGGCTTACAAGGCAAGAAATGGATGATGATCAGAAGAAGCTTTTCAAGAATCATCATAAATGCAGAACTGTTTTGCTGAATGCTATCTCTCATGCTGAGTATGAGAAGATATCTAACAGGGAAACTGCCCATGATATATATGAGTCATTGAAAATGACCCATGAGGGAAATGCTCAAGTCAAGGAGACTAAAGCTCTTGCTCTAATCCAGAAATATGAAGCCTTCAAGATGGAGGATGATGAAGACATTGAGAAGATGTTTTCAAGATTTCAAACTCTGACTGCTGGATTAAGAGTTCTGGACAAAGGCTACACCAAGGCTGATCATGTAAAGAAGATCATCAGAAGCTTGCCCAGAAGATGGGGCCCAATGGTGACTGCATTCAAGATTGCAAAGAATCTGAATGAAGTTTCTTTGGAAGAGCTGATCAGTGCCCTGAGGAGTCATGAGATTGAACTTGACGCAAATGAACCTCAGAAGAAAGGTAAGTCTATTGCATTAAAATCTAATTTTAAAAAATGCACTAACGCTTTTCAAGCTGAAGAAGAAGATTCTGAAGAATCAGAATCAGAAGAAGAAGAAGATGAACTGTCCATGATTTCCAGAAGAGTCAATCAACTCTGGAAAAGCAAGCAAAGGAGGTTCAGGAGCTTCAAAAGCTCAAAGAAGCCTGAAAGAGGAGAATCTTCTGGAGGCAGAAGAAATGACAAGAAAAAGGTCGTGTGCTATGAATGCAATGAGTCAGGACACTTCAAAAGTGAGTGCCCAAAACTTCAGAAGGAAAATCCCAAGAAGAAATTTCATAAGAAGAAAGGTCTTATGGTAACATGGGATGATTCAGAATCAGAATCAGACTCTGAAGATGAGCAGGCAAATCTGGCACTAATGGCCACAATGGATGACGGATCAGAATCTACATCAGAATCAGATTCGGAAGAGGTATTTTCTGAACTATCTAGAGAAGAGTTAGTTTCCAGTCTAACAGAACTTCTGGAACTCAAGTCTCAGATTAGCATCAAATACAAGAAGCTGAAAAAGCTATTTGAATTTGAAACTAAGAAGCTTGAAGTGGAGAATTCTGAATTGAAGGAAAAAGTTTTATATTTATCCAAAAATACTGGATCTCCTTCTGTCTCTGAAAAATCTACTCCAAGTCTGAACAATATTCTGAAAGAATATGACTTAAGTTTCAGAAAGTTTTTATCTAGAAGTATTGGCAGAAGTCAACTTGCTTCTATGATATATGTTGTGTCAGGAAACAAAAGAGCTGGCATTGGTTATGAGGGTGAAATCCCATACAAGCTTGAATATGTGGATGATATGAAAATATCATACAAGCCTCTGTATAACCAATTTAAATTTGGCCACTCCCATGATATTAGGCACACATCACATGCTCAAAGCTTTCACATAACACACACCAAGAAGCATGTGACAAAACCTAAGAAATATCATGGAACTCAGAACATAAACTATCATTCTGTTCCTCCTATTTCATATAATGCTAAACCCAAGTTCAATCAGAACTTGAGGAAAACTAACAAGAAAGGACCCAAGAAGATGTGGGTACCTAAGGAAAAGATTATTCCTATTGCAGATATCCTTGGCTGCAAAGAAGGAAAAGCACAACATGTCATGGTACCTGGACTCTGGATGCTCGCGACACATGACAGGAAGAAGGTCTATGTTCCAAGACCTAGTGCTTAAATCTGCTGGAGAAGTGAAGTTTGGAGGAGATCAGAAGGGCAAAATTATTGGCTCAGGAACTATAAAGTCTGGTAACTCTCCTTCTATTTCTAATGTTCTTCTAGTAGATGGATTAGCTCATAACTTATTGTCCATAAGTCAATTAAGTGACAATGGTTATGACATAATCTTTAATCAAAAGTCTTGCAAGGCTGTAAGTCAGAAGGATGGCTCAATCCTATTTACAAGCAAGAGAAAGAACAACATTTATAAGACAGATCTTCAGGATCTTAAGAATCAGAAGGTGACTTGTCTTATGTCTGTTTCTGAAGAGCAATGGGTCTAGCACAGAAGATTAGGACATGCTAGTTTGAGAAAGATTTCTCAGATTAACAAACTAAATCTTGTGGAGGACTCCCTAATCTGAAATACAAATCAGATGCTCTTTGTGAAGCATGTCAGAAGGGCAAGTTCTCCAAACCTGCATTCAAGTCTAAGAATGTTGTCTCTTCCTCAAGGCCGTTAGAACTTTTGCACATTGATCTGTTTGGCCCAGTCAAAACAGCATCTGTCAAAGGGAAGAAATATGGATTAGTCATCGTTGATGATTATAGCCGCTGGACATGGGTAAAGTTCTTGAAACACAAGGATGAGTCTCATTCAGTGTTCTTTGAATTCTGCACTCAGACTCAAACTGAGAAGGAGCGTAAAATCATAAAGGTCAGAAGTGATCATGGTGGTGAATTTGAGAACAAATTCTTTGAGGAGTTCTTCAAAGAAAATGGTATTGCCCATGATTTCTCTTGTCCTAGAACTCCACAGCAAAATGGAGTTGTAGAGCGAAACAATAGGACTCTACAAGAAATGGCCAGAACCATGATCAATGAAACTAATATGGTTAAGCATTTCTGGGCAGAAGCAATAAACACTGCGTGTTATATTCAGAATAGAATCTCTATCAGACCTATTCTAAATAAGACTCCTTATGAATTGTGGAAGAACAGAAAGCCCAACATTTCATATTTTCATCCTTTTGGATGTGTTTGTTTTATTCTGAACACTAAAGATCATCTTGGTAAGTTTGATTCTAAGGCACAAAAGTGTTTCCTTCTTGGATATTCTGAACGCTCTAAAGGCTACAGAGTATACAATACTGAAACATTGGTTGTAGAAGAATCAATCAATATCAGGTTTGATGATAAGCTTGGTCTTGAAAAGCCAAAGCAGTTTGAAAATTTTGCAGATATTGATATTGATATCTCAGAAGTTGAAGAACCAAGAAGAAAAGTTTCAGAAGCTGAAAACCAAAGCAGCAAAGAATCAGAAGATCAAGTTGCTGCATCCTTGGAAAATCTGAGAATTTCGGAAGAACCAACTATCAGAAGATCATCTAGACTCACATCTGCTCACTCAGAAGATGTCATTATTGGAAAGAAAGATGATCCTATCAGAACAAGAGCATTCCTCAAGAACAATGCTGAATGTCAATTAGGTCTGGTTTCTCTGATCGAGCCAACTTCTGTTGATCAAGCTCTAGAAGATACAGACTGGATAATTGCCATGCAAGAAGAGTTAAATCAGTTTACAAGGAATGATGTTTGGGATCTTGTTCCAAGACCTAAAGGATTCAATATTATAGGAACAAAATGGGTTTTCAGAAACAAGCTGAGTGAGAAAGGTGAAGTGGTAAGAAACAAAGCCAGACTGGTGGCTCAGGGTTATAGTCAGCAAGAAGGGATTGACTATACAAAAACCTTTGCACCAGTGGCCAGGTTAGAATCTATTCGTCTATTAATTTCTTTTGCCACTCAACACAACATCACTCTTTATCAGATGGATGTTAAGAGTGCCTTCTTAAATGGTTACATAGATGAAGAAGTTTATGTCCATCAACCTCCTGGTTTTGAAGACTCCATGTCTCCAAATCATGTTTTTAAATTAAAGAAATCATTATACGGATTGAAACAAGCTCCTAGAGCTTGGTATGAACGTTTGAGTTCTTTCCTTCTGGAAAATGGTTTCACTAGAGGAAAAGTGGACACTACTCTCTTCTGTAAAATATTTAAAAAGGATATTTTAATTTGTCAAATATATGTTGATGATATTATCTTTGGAACATCTAATGCTACACTTGGAAAGGATTTTGCTGAGTCTATGCAGGCTGAGTTTGAGATGAGCATGATGGGTGAACTCAAGCATTTCCTTGGGATTCAAATCAATCAAACATCAGAAGGAACGTATGTTCATCAAACCAAGTATGTGAAAGAACTTCTGAAGAAGTTTAATCTTTCTGACTGAAAAGAAGCCAAAACTCCTATGCATCCAACATGCATACTAGGTAAGGATGAGGTAAGTAAGAAGGTAGATCAAAAGTTGTACAGAGGTATGATTGGATCTCTTCTATATTTAACTGCTTCTAGACCTGACATTCTGTTCAGTGTTTGTTTGTGTGCTAGATTCCAATCAGATCCTAGAGAATCTCACTTAACTGCTGTTAAGAGAATTCTAAGGTATTTGAAAGGTACAACTAATGTTGGTTTAGTCCACAGAATATCTGAAGAATACAACTTAGTAGGATTCTGTGATGTTGACTATGCTGGAGATAGAATTGAAAGGAAGAGTACTTCTGGAAGTTGTCAATTTCTTGGAAGTCACCTAATCTCCTGGTACAGCAAGAAGCAAGCAACCATTGCTCTTTCAACAACAGAAGTAGAATATGTTGTTGCTGCTGGTTGTAGCACACAAATGCTCTGGATGAAAAGTCAGTTAGAAGATTATCAAGTATTTGAGAATAACATTCCTATCTTCTGTGATAATACTTCTGCTATATGTTTATCTAAGAATCCTATCTTACATTCAAAAGCTAAACACATTGAGATTAAACATCATTTCATAAGGGACTATGTTCAGAAGGGTGTTTTATCTTTAAACTTTGTGGATACAGACCAACAGTGAGCTGATATCTTTACAAAACCCCTGGCTGAAGATAGGTTTAAGTTCATTCTGAAGAATATCATTATGGATTTATGCCCAGAATGAGAAGATGAGAAAATCTTATGTATGGCTATCTTCTGAAATGAGATTGGATTAATGTTTTATAAGAAGTTCTGATCTTAAATCAATTAGAAGTAGTGACTCGTTTATTACTAACGTTTCATTGTCTAAGTTGATTCAGAATATCTTTTAAAGTAAATACAATTGTATCTAGCTTTCCAGATGGTAACACGTGTCTACCCTATTTGGACAAGCATGCGTGCAGTTGAGGAGGCGCCTTTCCTAGGTAACTATTCTATCACTTCATTTGTCATAGTTTCTCTCTCCTCTTGTCACGTAACATTAAATGCCATTCATCATTTCCTTTACTTTCTTTTTCGTTTTATATCTTGTCAAACGTCTCCCTTCCCTAGAACGTTTCCTTCCCCACGTTTCCTTCCCCTAATATCGGGGATCGCTGACTTTGATTTCAAGACAGATCTCTCAAGATTCCAAGAAGTCTCAAGTCAGATCTCTTCTGTGATGCTGTTATCAACATTTATCCAAAGGAAGAAGACTTTCTTGAGATACTGGATGAAGTTAAGGATCATGTTCTTGACTTCTATGTTAAGAGAAAGCCCCGTTTGCGACATTAGCTCTCTTTCTGTGAACTGTCTCTCACTTCCTCGTTGAATTCATGCATCTCTCCTACAGTGGAGGTTCTAGTCTGGACAGGCTTATGACTAGGCTAGGGTTGTAGTCCTTGTGTCCTTGTAGTTTTCTTTGCTTATTGCACGTGTGTATCAACATACATCTTTTGTAATTCTGTTGGTTTAATCAATGAAAAGCTTTTTCTGCATAACTCTTGTATTTCTGCTTATTTTATCAATGACTATTTGTTTCTCTTTCCATTTGTCCTGTGGTTACATCTGAATCTTTTACATTCTTTTTGATGTTATGACAAAAAGGGGGAGAAATAGTGATAAATGATTTGATTTATATTAGCAGTTGCTGGGAAGAAAGCCCCCACATTACTAACAGAAGCTGCAAGCTTCATATGTTTCTAAGTTGTTTTGCAGGATTGAAAGCTCAACATTAGAAGCAAAATCATGAGGAATCGCAAATTCTGTAAAAGGAATATGCTCATGGAAACTGAAGCAAGCTGAGTGCTATGAAGCTTCAGAATCAGAAGCAGGAAGAAAGAAGTGTGATGATATTCTGATAGAATATGCATTAACTTATTTTCTGTCCTTAACATGTTCTGATAATCCTATATCTTATCATATATAATCTGATGCATTGTGTATGTTCTGATATATATATGTGATAAGTTATGATTTATTCATGCTACAACTTTTGTTGTGGAGTTTGTTCTGTAACATTTCAGAATGTAGAAGATGCTATAAAGATGCTCAAGTACATTCAACAATGTTCTGATACAATCTAGCATGGAATAATTCAAGAAGAAATTCAAGCTCTGAAGCTGTCCGCTGGAAGCAAAAATCAGAAGCTGTGACTGTTCCGAGGATCAAAGAAATTCAAGTTCTGAAGCTGTCCGATGGAAGCAGGAATCAGAAGCTGTGAATGTTCTGAGGATCTAAAGAAATTCAATGTTCTGAAGCTGTCCTATGGAAGCAGAAATCAGAAGCAGTGAATGTTCTGAAGTTCAAGCATATGTGAACGTCTCTACTGAAATACTCAGGGAAGTCTTTTATTTATAAAATTCTTCTAGTATTAATTTCAGGGGGAGATTATTCATCTCAGAGGGAGATTGTTAATCTCAGGGGGAGACACATTCACATTATGTTTATATGCTTATGCTATAACTGTGTAATTGTCTTTTGCCGTCTGTTATTCTGATTGCAAATTCATATCATTTATATATGTTTTTGTCATCATCAAAAAGGGGGAGATTGTTAGAACAAGAAGTGTTCTGATCAATAATCTTAGTTTTGATGATAACAATGTATATGAATTTTGCTCAAGATAATGTGGTACTCTAATCCTATGCAATTTCCTTTTCAGGAAATATATAAAGAGTATGCACAAATCAGCGCTAAGAAGCTTTGACTCAGAAGGTTCAGTATGCAACTTCAGCACATGGTCTGGAAAGACATCAGAAGATGGTCAAGCAGAATCAGAACATGGTCTATTAGAAGCATCAGAAGAACTTGAGTTCAGAAGCAGAAGCACTGAAGTCATGGAATCACGCTCAGAAGCATATCAAGATTAGAAGATCAGAAGATGCTCTGCACCAAGCTGTTTGTATTCTGATGATATTCAACGTAGTATTTACAAAGAACAAATCAGAATCAAGTACTAGATGGCAAGCTACGCTGACTGACAAAAGGAACGTTAGAAGCTATTAACTGCAACGTCAGTAGTCACAGCAAACGCAAGGCTCGAGGTAGTTGACAAAAGAGTGAAACATTAAATGCAATGATGTACGGAATACGCAAAGCATTAAATGCTCCCAACGGTCATCTTCTCAAAACGCCTATAAATATGAAGTTCTGATGAGAAGCAAGGTTACGAATTTTGGACGCACTTTGAATGAATTCTGAACTATCTCTGATACTATCTTGCTGTTCACTTCAAAAGCTATCAAACTTCATCTTCAACCTCACTACATTACTGTTGTAATACTTTAGTGAATCTAAGCTTAAATCTGTAAGAGAAATATCACAGTTTGTGATTATCGCTTTTAAGAAGCAATTGTAATACTCTTAGAATTTGTTTACATTAAATTGTAAAGGACTAGAGTGATTGGGTTGTGATCAGTATACTCTAGAGAAGTCTTAGAAGGTCTCTAAGCAGTTGTTCCTAGAGTGATCAAGTTGTGATCAGAAGACTCTAGAAGACTTAGAAGTTGTCTAAGTGGAAAACCATTGTAATCTCGTGTGATTAGTGGATTAAATCCTCAGTTGAGGTAAATCACCTTGTATAGGGTGGACTGGAGTAGTTTAGTTAACAACGAACCAGGATAAAAATACTTGTGCAAATTATTTTTATCTTACGAGTTTTTGAAACTACACTTATTCAAACCCCCCCTTTCTAAGTGTTTTTCTATCCTTCAAAAATAACTTGAGAAAAGGTAACGAAGCTAGCTTTGATATTTAGTGATGATGTCTTTGATTACATCTTTGGAAGGTTTAAAGGATAAAGTAAATACAGAAAAGTAAAGAATTTGACACGAAAAGTAAAAGGAATTTAAAGGACTTTGATAAAAGTACAAAATGATAAACTGGTAATTAATTTAAATGGTGCTGAATCGTACCTACATTCTCAGAAACCCGTTTCTCGATATGTTGGTACTTCAAGTATTATTGAGTATTTGTACAAAATTAAACACACTGAAATATTATGCTAAGATTCTAATTTATACTAATTCGACCATAACGGTCTTTTCCTAACGGAGTGCCACGTTCACCGCTTGCATGCTTCTTAATATCTAAGGTTTCCACGCCTCCTTTTTCGGATAAGATTGATCTTTTGAATTTGAATCTTCTTTCTTTCGAGGCGCCAATCTAACCAACGTGACCGTCGAAGCACCCTTTCTCGAATACTCCAAAAATATTCTAAGTCTTTATCTAGATTTCGAGATTATTGCCTTCGATAACACTTAGCAAGATAAAAACCCTTCATATACTTGATATTTCGAATAACCTTCATAAGCTTGATTTTGCATCTTCCTTCGAAATAATCTCACCTCTTCAATAATCTTCATCTCACTAAATTCCATTTTTTGTAAAATTTTAGTTCGGAAACACATCTCCGAATAATGTAATTATAATGTAATTATATGAAATATACTATAATGTAATTATAGTAAAGTATTATTAGTAAAAAATAACTTAAATTATGAAAGTAAGCATTAATATAAGTTTATGATGTAAACTTAAATAATAAATGCAGCGATCAGTATCCTTTCTTTCATTTTTATTGGAACAAAGTATATTTTTAGAGATACAACCTTGAATAACCTTGAATTTATCCAAATATGTATTCTGAATTAAATTTTTACAAAAAATATAATTTAATGCGTTTAGAGATATATTTCTAAAAATAGAGACTATTTAATATTTTTATACAGGGTCTGAGAAAAATAATAAAGATGCAATGAGAAATTGCCTTTATTAAATAAAAATTTAGTACATACTAACACTTTAATATACCATAAACATATTATAAATTTTGTTGAATTATAACTTGAATATTAATAACAATATTTTTTCAATAACTATTAAATTATAATAAATATAATTTTTTTACAAAGATAAGGATACAACAAACTTACTAATCTCCCTGTATTTATTGTCTTATTTGGCTTTTAATTTAACAACAATAATGTCATGCTTTATATTATTTTCGAATTTACTTTTTATATATTCTTTAATTTTAATGTATTGTGATTAAATTTTTTGTCCATATTTTTTATTAGTTAATATAATTTATTTTTTCCAAATAATTAACTTTTTTTATATTTTAAATACGCAAATAACCAACATTGGAAATTAATCATCAAAATACTCATATTTCAAACAAAAAAAATTGTATCAAAGAGGACGTGCGAACGCTACTGGCACATACACTCAAATTAGCACCCTGGTGTCAGACCTTATAGCGCATGTACTTCCATCATGTCAATGAGAGTGGCACATGCATGCTTTGGGGGCCTAAGAGGAGACACGAGTAATCCTGGCGCCGTAATGTGTTGGGTTTTTTTTATAAATAGGTCTTAATTCTCCAACGTTTTCCATACATTTTCTTATTTCATCTTCTTCTAACATCTTTATTAAAAGAGATGCTCGTGTTTGTTATTCGATTCTCAAGCTACCGACGAAGATTTGAATTTGGAACACTAAGACTTTTGAGCACCTTGTGAGTAGCATGATCCGTTGGTTAGACGAGAGATTCAGTACGGTGAAAAAAATTAGAAGAATTGATAGGCTTATTTCGGCGTTCGACAGCGCGAAAGAGAATAACGAGCCAACTCAACTTTGGGAGTTAGTTAAAACCGACAGTGATGTTCATGTTATGATGTTTAGACAAAATGATATTATTTTGATGATTGTAATTTCTTAGATGTGTTATAGTGTTAAGGCCCTTTATTTGTTCTTCACGTTATTGTTTTCTGTTGTACTTTTGTTCGTTTTGTTGGAATCCAAAATTTTATTCAATATGAAATTTCATGGTTACAGAAAATAAATTACATATCAAAAGTGCATAAAACAATTATGTTGTGGAGCTTGCTTCAACATTGGGGCAATTTTTTCGATTGTGTCTGGGCAATTTTTTCAACATTGTGGAGCTTTTGTCTCTTTGACTTGGGCATTTCCTTCGTGAGTCATCTTTAATGATTCAAAGATTTCATGGGCAGTTTCCCTGTTTGATATCTTCTCATATTCCGAATGAGAAATAGCATTCAGCAGAATAGTCCTTGACTTATGATGATTTTTAAATTGTTTCTTTTGATCATCACTCATTTCTTGTCTTGACATCTTTACTCCACTAGCACTTACTGGATGTTTGTAACCATCCACAAGCAAGTCCCATAAATCACCATCTAGACTAAGAAAGTAAGTTTCCAATCTATCTTTCCAGTATTCAAAGTTTTCACCATCAAATACTGGTGGTCTAGTATATCCATTTCCATTTCCATTGTTGTGTTGATCATTTGAAGTAGATGTAGTAGTAGGTGTAATAGCATCAACCATATTGACTTAGTGTTTTTCTCACCCTGAATCTTTTTCTAACACGGTTAAGTGCTTGCACCTAGAACCGGTGCTCTGATGCCAATTGAAGGATAGAAAAACACTTAGAAAGGGGGGGTTTGAATAAGTGTGACTTTAAAAACTCTTAAGATAAAAACAAATAACACAGTTATTTTTATCCTGGTTCGTTGTTAACGAAACTACTCCAGTCCACCCCCTTAGAGTGATTTACCTCAACTAAGGATTTAATCCACTAATCAATCTTGATTACAATGGTTTTCCACGTAGATACCCTCTAAGTATTCTAGAGTATTCTGATCACACCTTGATCACTCTAGGAAATACACCACTTAGAAACTTCTAAGTCTTCTAGAGTCTACTGATCACAACTTGATCACTCTAGGAACCTTTTACAAATCAATGTAAAATAAATGTTTACAAGAGTATTCAAATGCTTCTTAAAAAGCTATAATCACAACTGTGATATTTCTCTTAAGTTCTAAGCTTAAATCACACTAAGATATTACAAGTGAAGTGAGGTTGAAGATGAAGTTTGAGAGCTTTTGAATTTGACAGCATTTCTGTATTTTACGCAAGAGTTTTTTATTCAGCTTCTCATCAGAACTTCTATTTATAGGCATTTGGGAAGATGACCGTTGGGAGCATTTAATGCGTTGCGTGTTCCGTACAGCTTTGCATTTAATGTTTCACTCTTTTGTCAACTACCTCGAGCCTTGCTTTTACTGCTTTTACTGACTTTGCCTTTTGTAGGTTCTAACGTTCTTTTTGTCACTCATAGTAGCCTGTCATCTTGTACTTGCTTCTGATCTGATCTTTGTAGATACAACATTTGAATAATCGGAGTCAAACAGCTTGGTGCAGAGCATCTTCTTGTCTTCTGACTTTGAAGTGCTTTAGCGTGATACCATAAGAACTTCAATGCTTCTGCTTCTGATCTCATGTTCTTCTGATGCTTCATAGACCATGTTCTGATTCTGCTAGACCATCTTCTGATGTCTTACGATAGCATGTTCTTATGTTGCATACTTGAACCTTCTGAGTCAGCGCTTCTAGCGCTGATTTGTGTGTACTCCTTGTATAATTCCTGAAATAGAAAATGTAAAGGATTAGAGTACCACATTGTCTTATACAAAATCCATATACATTGTTATCATCAAAACTAAGAATATTGATCAGAACAAATCTTGTTCTAACAATCTCCCCCTTTTTGATGATGACAAAAACATATATAATTGATATGAATTTGCAATCAGAATATCAGATGACCAAGACAACTACACAGTTATATCATAAGCATATAATCAGAATGTGTGAATATGTCTCCCCCTGATATTAACAATCTCCCCCTGAAATAAATACTAGAATAATTTATAAATAAAAGACTTCCCTGAGTATTTTCCATTTCGGTAGAGACGTTCACTTTGCCTAGAACTTCAGAACATTCAGAGCTTCTGCTTCTATCTTCCATAGGACAGCTTCAGAGCTTTGAATTTCTTCTTGATTCATAGCATGCTTGATTGTATCAGAACATTCTTGAATGTATCAGAGCATCTTTACATCCTGAAATGTTTCAGAACAAACTAGACAAAAATAATCAGAGCATGAATGATTCAGAACATTCTTTAAAGAACATGTATCAGAGCAAACTTTGATAGATTCTTAGAAAGAATAAGTATCAGAGCATATGAGAGAAGAGAATGTATAGAGCATATTCTGCCACGAGAATATCATAACATTCTTCTCGCTTCTGATCTTGAAGCTTCACAGCACTAAGCTTGCTTCAACTTTCCAAGACATGCTTCTTTATAGAATTGTATTTCCCCATGTATTTGCTTCTCATGTTGAGCTTTTTCAGAATAACTTCAATCCTGCAAATAATCTCAAAGACATAGAACTTGTAAATAATGTTAGGAATTGATAACACGATTTTATATCGTATATTTAGCCTAAAATCCATAGATATTTATAGCATTTTCCGTTTATTATGTTAATTTATTATGATATTACGCGTGTATTTGCTTTGTTTCAGGTTTTACACTTCAATTGCGACTATTTGCGAAAAGGAAAGAAAATTGAGCTTAAATGACCAATATTTATGCCTAAAAGATGAAAAGGGAGTGCTGAAGTGAAAGAGGGGTGCAATTAAGGACCCAAAGGCCCAAAAGAGACGAACCAGCCCACAAAGGAACAAAATTGCGTGGCCCAAACCTGCCCAGCAAGTGGAGACGCACGTCTCCACATCCTCTGTGCCACGTCAGCAAAGGGAGACGCACGTCTCCATGTTCCTACATCTTCTCCACTTGAGACGCACGTCTCAAGTCACGTACCCAGTCTCCCTGAAGAATAGGAGACGCACGTCTCCAAGTCCCGGTCTGCAAAAAGTTCCGTTTTTCACGCAAAGCAACTGCAAAGCCTCACCTATAAATAGAGGCAGTCACTTCAGTCCAAAGTGTCTGATTTCCTGCCAACGAAGTGCTGCCGAAATTGTACCGCGAACTGCTTTTCTTTATTCTGTCTTCATTTAACCGTCTATTTTCTCACAACGATTTCTACACTGGAAATTGTTGTGAACTTTTCATAGATCTAGCCTTACGTTAGATTTATCGCTTTATTTTCCTTGTTTTTATTTTCTGCCATTTAAATTCCGAAGAACGATCCAGCCAACCTGTGGTGGAAGTTCGAGTACTTCAAGATTCAATTCAATCCAGATTTATTTTAATTCAGGTTTTTTATTTACCGCCTTATTTATATTATTTATCTGCATGATATATTATATGCCATTTAATATGCTTATCATTATGAACCGAACCAATATATGTATGTTTAATCGTATTAATATGTCGGGCTAAATTACTAAAGGTGTCGGTATGTAAAGTAAGTTAACCATAGGGATCCGAAATAAATTGGCTTAAATTATGTTTTATTAATTATCACTTATTTTTGGTTTATATGTCTAATTTAATTAGTAAGTCTTAAAACCAATAGAGCGAAAGTTTGAGGGATTAGGACGGTCAAAGGTTAAAACCAATAGAGCGAAAGTTTGAGGTCTTTAACTGGATAGTAGACATAGGACATTAGTTTTAAGGATGGCGAAAGCGTATTAAAACTAATTGGAACTTATTTATTTTCAAAAATTGTTTTTACACTCGAGCGGGATGGCGAAAGCGTACGTTAGGGATATTAGCATGTTCCGAGTCAACAGAGCGAAAGTTTGAGATTAGGAGATTTAAATAGATAACAACCTCATAAAATAGGCATTTTATTAATTACATTGTTTCCAAAAAGCTCTTCTAAAATCTAATGGGATGGCGAAAGCGTACATTAGGATTAGGAAAGTAGTCTGAATCAACAGAGCGAAAGTTTGAGATGAGGATTTTTAATCAATTGGAATTAGTAAAGATTTTTAATTTAATTATGCAAAAGCCAATGGACCTTCGGATTACCTTTAGTTAAACGAAATACATACTGACACCTGTCTTTTATTATTATTCTTTATTTTCTCACAATCACTTTCCCTTAGGAACAATCGAAAATTTTAGTACTCCTAGCTTTACATAGTAACCTTAGATAACGGTAGATCGATTCATAGTCCCTGTGGATTCGATATCTTTTAAAACTACACGACACGACTGTGCACTTGCAGTTATCAGATTTATAGACACGTAAAGTCGCGATCAAGTTTTTGGCGCCGTTGCCGGGGACTATTTAAGTCGATATCGTAACTCACTGTTACACCGTAGAGACTAGGATAATTCTTCCCTTTCTTTTTGAACGATTGTATGCCAAATACTCGTTCACAAGGAGGAGACTTAATACAACGAATTAACGAGATCGAACGTTTCATTAACGTTAAACGTCGAGCTCGCAACCTTCCCGAAGTAGCAGAAATTCCGATTAATCAGGAATTGAATTTTACTGATCAAATCAATCAAATCACCCCGAAGTTAGAGATGGCTGCTATTCGTCCTCTTAGAGACTATGCCGCTCCTTCGCGCGCTGAACCGCATTCAAGTATCGCACCACCTGCGATTGAAGCGAACAATTTCGAATTGAAACCTTCATTGGTCCAAGCTGTTCAACAGAATCAATTCTCTGGAAGCCCTGTAGACGACCCCAATCTCCATTTATCCGTGTTCGTGCAATACGCCGACACTATCAAAGCCAACAACGTTAGTTCCGAAGCTATTCGATTACGCCTTTTCCCTTTCTCCTTGAGAGATAGAGCGAGAGCGTGGCTTCAATCCCTGCCTTCCAATTCCATAACTACGTGGGACGAATTGAAGAGAGTATTCTTAGCAAGATACTTTCCGCCTAGCAAAACTGCTATGCTTAGAGGTCAAATCAACGGATTTACCCAGAAAGATAACGAATCGCTTTTCGAAGCTTGGGAACGTTACAAGGACATGCTTAGAATATGCCCTCATCATGGACTCGAACCATGGCTGATCATCCATACCTTTTATGGTGGTCTCTTATATAACACTAAAATGACTATAGATGCCGCTGCTGGCGGAGCATTAATGGACAAACCCCATGATGAAGCATACAAACTCATAGAGAACATGGCACAAAACCATTACCAATGGGGAGGAGAACGCGCCGCTCTAGAGAAAGCCCAAACCAAAGGAGGAATGTACGAAATTAGTGGTATAGACCGCGTTAACGCTAAAGTAGACGCTTTAACTCAAAAGATCGAGAATTTGACCATCACTCCTTCAGCCACCGCTGCCGCTGTAGCACCTAACTGCGAGATTTGTGGATTGACTGGACATGTAGTTGCTGAATGCCAACTCTTGACTGGAGTCCCATCTGATCAAGTAAATTACGCTCAAGGAAACCCTTATTCTAACACGTACAACCCTGGATGGAAAAACCACCCGAACTTTTCTTATAAGAACAACAATGCGTTGTACGCGCCTGGACAAGCACCTGCTGTACCACCTGGCTACCAAAAAGCGCCTGTAGCTGCTCAAAACACCCCTAGGAAGTCAAACCTAGAAATCATGATGGAGAACTTCATAGCTTCCCAACAACAAACCAATAAAGACTTCCTGAATCAAAACATCCACAATAGCGAGCAACTAAAACAACTATCGAACAAAGTAGATGCTTTAGCTACGCATAACAAAATGTTAGAAACTCAAATCTCACAAGTAGCTCAACAATAAGCACCTACTGCTGCCCCTGCTGGCACGTTTCCTGCTCAACCACAACCTAATCCTAAAGGACATGCGAACGCGATAACACTACGAAGTGGAACTAATTACGATGGACCCATAGATCCTAGAACCCAAAACGTACCCATGTCACAACAAGAGCCAAAGGAAACCCAAAAGAAAACAACCGACGAACAAACTGCTAAGACTGATGAGAACAATAACGAAGTGGAACCCGAAAAAGAGAAACCTTATGTTCCACCACCACCTTATAAGCCACCAATTCCTTACCCTCAGAGATTAGCTAAATCAAAAACCGAAGCGCAATTTAAAAGATTTGTAGAACTTCTGAAGCAATTAAACATAACCATACCATTCACAGAAGCCATAACTGAGATGCCTTCGTACGCTAAGTTCTTAAAAGAAATCTTATCAAACAAAAAGAAACTCGAGGATAACGAAACTATAACGCTTACCGCTGAATGTAGCGCTATCATCCAAAACAACATGCCTCCAAAAACTGAAAGACCCTGGTAGTTTCTCTATACCATGCGTAATTGGAAAAACCATCATAGAGAAAGCCTTGTGCGATTTAGGAGCTAGTGTTAGTTTGATGCCTCTTTCGACCTGTAAGAAACTCAATCTAGGTGAGCTTAAAGCAACAAGAATGTCTCTTCAACTAGCAGACCGTTCAGTCAAATATCCCGTAGGAATGTTAGAGAATATCCCTGTTCGTGTAGGTCAATTCTACATCCCGACTGACTTCATCATTATGGATATCCAAGAAGATTCTAACATCCCGATCATTTTAGGAAGACCATTTTTAGCGACCGCTGGTGCAATTATAGATGTAAAGCGAGGAAAGCTTACTTTCGAAGTAGGAGAAGAGAAAATAGAATTTATCCTTTCCCAATTCCTAAAAGCACCTTCTATAATTGACACATGCTGTTCTGCTGACATAATCGACGAGTGTGTCAAGGAAATAAAATCCGAACCAAATAAGGAAACCGAAACCCTAAGAATTCCTATGCCGCCAATTTTTGAAGATGACAACTGGCGTGAGGAATATCAAGATAACCACCTGAGTGAATGCTTAGCTTTAACCCCTGATCCTATACCTGGACCAAAGAAACCTGTTATAGAGCTGAAGACACTTCCTACCGATCTTAGATACGAATTTCTAGACGAAGAACTAAACCGACCAGTTATAGTGAACGCCAACTTGGGACGAACCGAGACTGAAAAATTACTTAATGTCCTAAGAAAATACCCTACCGCTTTAGGATACAACATATCAGATCTGAAAGGTATAAGCCCTTCTCTGTGTATGCACCGCATTATGCTCGAAGACGATAGTAAAACCTCTAGGGAACATCAAAGGCGAATAAATCCTATTATGAGCGATGTGGTTAAAAAGGAAATCCAAAAACTGCTAGAAGCTGGAATAATATATCCTATATCCGATAGTAAATGGGTTAGTCCTGTTCACGTCGTACCAAAGAAAGGAGGAGTCACTGTAATCACTAACGCAAAAGGAGAATCTGTAGCACAACGTACCCAAACTGGATGGAGGATGTGCATTGACTATAGGAAGCTAAATAAAGCTACCCGAAAAGACCATTTCCCTTTACCTTTCATAGATCAAATGCTCGAACGCCTAGCTAAACACTCACATTTTTGTTATCTGGATGGATACTCCGGATTTTTCCAAATTCCTATCCACCCTGACGACCAAGAGAAGACCACATTCACCTGTCCTTATGGTACATTCGCTTATAGACGAATGCCTTTTGGACTCTGCAATGCACCCGCGACCTTCCAAAGATGCATGATGGCAATATTTGCCGACTTCCTAGATGGAATAATGGAGGTCTTTATGGACGACTTCTCTGTCTGTGGAGGAAATTTTGAAACATGTTTAGAAAACCTTGAAATGGTGCTTAGACGATGCGTAAGCGTAAACCTAGTCCTTAATTGGGAAAAATGCCATTTCATGGTTCGACAAGGAATTGTACTTGGACACATCGTATCCGATAGAGGAATCGAAGTTGATAAAGCAAAAATCGAAATTATCGAAAACCTTCAACCTCCCAAAACCGTTAGAGAAATAAGAAGTTTTCTGGGACATGCTGGTTTTTACCGACGCTTCATTAAGGATTTCTCTAAAATAACCAAACCCTTAACTGAACTACTCATGAAAGACGCCGAATTTGTTTTCACCGATAAATGCACTGAAGCATTTCAAACGCTTAAACAAGCGTTGATCTCTGCGCCAATTATGCAACCTCCCGACTGGAATGAGCCTTTCGAAATAATGTGTGACGCAAGTGATTATGCTGTAGGAGCCGTTCTAGGACAAAGAAAGGATAAGAAACTACATGTCATATATTATGCGAGTAGAACCCTAGACGAAGCTCAGATGAATTATGCCACGACAGAAAAAGAATTATTAGCTGTCGTATTCGCATTAGACAAATTCCGTTCTTACCTGGTAGGAGCCAAAATAATCATATACACTGACCACGCCGCCATTAGGTACCTCCTAACCAAAAAGGACGCTAAACCAAGACTCTTGAGATGGATCTTGTTACTGCAAGAATTCGACCTGGAAATTAAAGATAAGAAAGGCACTGAAAATGTCGTAGCAGATCACCTCTCTCGATTGGAAAATCTGAAACCCGAACAAGTACCAATTGACGATGATTTCCCTTATGAAAGACTCATCGCCCAATTAGAAGCAAATGAATTCGAACCATACCGTCCAAACTCTGAAACCGAGAAATTAGCTGAAATAGCTTTAGCCCGATCTAACACACCGTGGTATGCAGATTTCGTAAATTACCTAGCTGCTGGTGTGCTTCCTCCTGATCTAAGCTACCAACAGAAGAAGAAATTCTTCCATGACCTAAAACATTACTATTGGGACGACCCACTCCTTTTCAAAAGAGGCCCCGATGGAATCTTTAGACGTTGTGTACCCGAAGAAGAGATAAGAAGCATAATAACACATTGTCATTCTGCACCGTGTGGAGGACACCATAGCACATCTAGAACCTGCGCCAAAATCCTTCAATCTGGACTTTTCTGGCCCAACCTGTGGAAAGACGTCCATTTTGCTATACTAAGCTGTGATAGATGCCAACGAACTGGAAACATTTTAAGACGCGATGAAATGCCTCAAAAAGGCATTCTAGAAGTAGAAATATTTGACGTCTGGGGAATAGACTTCATGGGACCGTTTCCGTCATCGTTTGGAAATCAATATATACTCGTAGCCGTCGATTACGTTTCAAAATGGATAGAAGCTATCGCCTCTCCTACAAACGATACACGAGTCGTCACTAAACTCTTTAAAAACGTCATCTTTCCTAGGTTCGGTGTGCCAAGATTGGTAATTAGCGATGGTGGTTCCCATTTCATTTCAAGAATACTTGAGAAACTCCTTCGAAAATATGGAGTAAATCATCGAATAGCCACACCATACCATCCACAAACAAGCGGTCAAGTAGAAGTATCTAACCGCGAAATAAAACAAATATTGGAGAAAACTGTTGCTATATCTAGGAAAGATTGGTCAACCAAGCTAAATGAAGCTTTATGGGCTTATAGAACAGCTTTCAAAACTCCAATAGGAACTACCCCATTCAAACTCGTTTATGGAAAGTCATGCCACCTACCAGTAGAGTTAGAACATAAAGCCTATTGGGCCATTAAGAACTTAAACCTAAACTACACTGCCGCTGGTGAGAAACGACTTCTAGACATAAACGAATTAGAAGAACTTAGACAAGACGCTTACGAAAACGCCAAAATCTATAAAGAGCGAACGAAAAAATGGCACGACAAGCGTATATCTAGGAAAAATTTTAGCATAGGCGATAAAGTGCTCTTATTTAATTCTAGACTAAAATTATTTCCTGGTAAGTTACGATCTAGATGGTCTGGCCCTTTCGAAATAACTAACATATTTCCGAGTGGAGCGATAGAAATCAAAGGAGAAACCGTCGAACCTTTTGTCGTAAATGGGCAACGTCTTAAGTATTACCATCATCTCGAATACGATGAAAACATCGAAGTTTTTAAACTTGACGAACTGCCCGCTCTTTCGAAAAAATAGTTTTCTATTTTTAAATCGTCGAGCTTACGACATTAAACAAAGCGCTTGGTGGGAGACAACCCACATTTATTTATTCTTTTTATTATTTTATTTTAATCTTTTATTTTATTCTATTTTTATTTTTAAAAATTTTTTTAATCTTTTATTTCCATTTAACTATTCTATTTTTAATTATTCTAGATTTTAATTTTCTCACTATTTTTCATACATCTTATAATAACTATTATAATTATAGCCGCTTTCTTCATTCGAGAAAATACTTCCTTTTTATAATTATAATTATTATTATAACTTGTTTTATTTAATTTTACTTTTTTTTTTAAAAATTAACACTAGCCTAATTCTAACTTAATCTCAATATTTTCAACTTCTAGGTTTTTCATTTAATTACTAACTACGATGGAAGGAGTTGATAATATGGAAGTTGTGTTCCGTGGTAGAGGACAAGAAGCAAGATTTAACAAGCTGGCTGAAAGACACATGGAATTGACTTGCTATCCTCACCAACCAACTATGGTGAAGCTTGGTATCGAAGAAAGCATCCTACACCTGCTTAACCAAATCGGTTGGACTGGTTCTCACTTGTTCCGCAAGTTTAGCACTTATCGGAAGCTCACTCTGGAATTCTTGAGCTCCCTGACCTATCTTCCAAACTGTGGACAAGGGCTGAAAAAAGGAGTTATTCTCTTTAGACTCTTTGGTATGGAGTTTAATTTCTGCATCCGAGACTTTGCTGAAATGTTAGAACTACCTCATGGACCTGATGCATACGCCCAAGTAGCTGAAGAAAATCTTCCATACTGGGAGTTGGAAAAATACTGGGGCAAGATCACTGGAAACGACAACCCTGAAGAGAATGAATTTCAATCTGAGAACATCCACAATCCTGCTTTCCGCTACTTTCACAAGATCCTTGCTCACTACATTTTTGGAAAGCCTGATAATGTCACTGAAGTTACTAGAGAAGAGCTGTTCATCATGTTTTGTACATCTCAGAATCGCCCGGTCAATGCCATCGCATTCATGCTTACAAACTTCGAGCGCATCACGCAAGACGAAGTTTCACCCATTAGGATTGGCGGATTTGTCACTATGATCGCTAATGCCATAGGAATGAGAGTGCCTTTGCTTAGATTGACACCTTTTGGTACCCATACCTCTATGGACATCAATTTCTGCTTTAATCGAGGTATCATCGGTAATCTTGGACCTGATCGTTTTGAATTGCTCATTGATAACAAAGTTTGGTATCAGTTCACCTTACCGAATCCTAGGACAAGTGTGCACAACCCTACCAACTGGCTTTACTATGGTCAGATTCCTGAGAGAGAGCCATCACCTGAAACTCCTCAAGCTTATGAACATTTTGATGAGGAAATGCCTGCATCTGAATCTGAACCTGAAACACCTCCTGGTTATTATGAACCTCTTCCTGTTGATGAACCCATTCCTGATTACGAACCTCTTCCTATTGATGAACCTGTATCTGAGTATGAGCCTGAAACTCGTTCTGAAGATTCCGTTGAAGATCACACTGTTGATATGACTGATGTCGAGGTCGAGCAACAACAACCCGCTACATCTACCGCATCGGTGAATCAAAGAATGCCTAATCTGAATACGCACGAACAAGCAATCAATGCACTACAACAAGATGTACAACATGTGCGCAACGAGCTTCACACTTTGCAAATGCATTTCTTCGATTTCATCGACACCGTCAATGCTCAGTTCGACGAAGTTTTCAAACACATTCAGTCTAATCAAAACAACAATAGACGTGGCTAGATGTTACCGTATTAGATTATTAGATTTTTATTTCTAGTTTTAGCAATTTCTATTTCTAGTTTAGATTTTCATTTTTTCTGCACTTTTACATTCTGCTTATGTTAACACTCAGTACTGGTTTAATATTCAATGCAAATTTCTTTTGATTACTGCTACTGTGTGATATTACCCTGCTATTAACTGCTATATATATTTGCCTGGCTATCACTTTTTGCTGTTAATAGTATTGAAATTCGACACTGTTCTGAACTGATGGACACCTTTTTGCTATTAATGGTATCAGTCAGCACTGTCTGGTCACCTGCATGCGTGACCCACTTGCATGTCACAGGAGACGCCCGTCTCCACCTCTGTGGGACCAGACCTCAGCATGCAAGGACAGGAGACGCACGTCTCCATGCTCTGCCCCAGCAGACTGACTGCCTGAGACGCACGTCTCCCAAGGCCAGCAGTCTGCATTTGACCACGCAGACCACTCCTCTCTCCCTCTTGAATTTTGAATTTGAATTTCAAAAATTCATTCTCCTCATTCTTCCCCTATTTATTCCATTTAAACTCCATTAACCTCATTCATCCTCCATCATTCACCTCTTAAACTCCATTCATTTCCCATTTCTCTATTCTATTCAAAATTCAAACACCACCATTAATCCATATTAATTCTCCATTAACCACCCCATTTTCAAACCTCACTATAAAACCACACCACCACCACTCTTCTTCCTCACAACTATCATACCATTCTCTACTCTTCCACACTACATTTTTATTTTTTTCATTTCCATACTCACCATGCCTCCACGTTCATTAATCCGTAGTGAGCGTCCCGAGCGACCACCTCCCGACCTTTCAAACATTATCTTCCGAGATGATGCTCAACGAACAAAATATGTTGCTTTCTACGAACGTTCGGTTGTTCCCACAAAATTTGTGAACACCGAGTGTCTAGAAACTTTGGGCCTCATTGATGGTGTCACCCGTTTGCTCACTAAATCTAGCCTCCACCATCTTTGTACCGAACCCGTACCTACTTATGAGCCGCTCGTCTTAGAATTTTTGAGTTCCTTCAACTACGACACTCCCTCTACTCAACCATTCTCAACCGGTACCATCCAATTCCGGATGTTCAACCGTGAATATGCTCTAGATCAAGATGTCGTAGCTTCATATTTGCATTTTAATCATGCTCCAATTGCTCACCGCTCAATCTTTCAAGAACTCAATGGTCGATCCTGGGAGGATCTCGCTTTTGAATTTTGGTTCCATCTCACTGGAGAAAATCCTACCGGTTGGAGAGCTCTTCATGCTTCTCACATTCAAAACCCCGCTATACGTTATTTTCAACGTGTCTTGGGGCATATTATTTTTGCGAGATCCAACAACCACAAGGTAAACCAAAATGAATTATTTTTCCTTTACTGTGCGCTTAACAATATCCGTTTCAATGCCGCACCGTTTATGTTCCAACATATCCAAGGTTTAGTTAACGCCCCCGCTACAAATCCATTCTTGCTTGGAGGCATTATTACTACCTTGGCCTGTGCTTTAGGTCTTGGTGACGAGCTCCTATCACTCTCTCATCTCATGAAGCCTGCTCAGTCACTCGATCTCACTTACTGCCGCGATTCCCACTTGGTTTCACCCCGCCATGATGGCCGATACACTTTGGTCGTCAACAAAGTTCCTATTCCTTATGTCATCCTTCCTTGTCCTGAAAGAATTAACATCCGTTATGTTCAACGTTGGAGGCTTATTGAAGACAACCCTCAAGATGACCAACAAGAACATCCTAATGAACCTATGGATGCAAATGAAGAAGAACTCAACCAAGGGCAAGCTGATGTCAACCAACCTCCTCCAAACAACCCTCCGCCTATCACTCTTGAAGCCATGTATGCTGCTATTCAACGCCAAGATCAACTCGTTCAAGCTATGCAGACAAACCAAACTGAAACAATTAGGCTCATCCGAGAGATGCAACAGGAGCACCGTGACTATGCTATTAGGAACGAAAGTCAATACGCTGAAATTACCACATATTTGCATGATCTTGACATTCGTGTTAATGACTCTCCTGATAGACGTCGCCGTGTTCGTACAAGAGGCGCGAGCAGTTCTCGAAACCGCAACAATGAGGAGTAGTTCTTATGCACTGAGGACATTGCATCATCTAAGTCTGGGGGAGTCGTATTATTTATATTTCCTTTAGTTTTATTTTTCCCTTCAGTTATTTCCCTTCCTTGTAATGTTTTTCTAATTCAATAAAGAATATTTATGGAATTTAAGTCTTATATGTATAATTCCGTAGTTATTTCAATTTCTTCCATTTTCTTGAGCCATAACAAAAATTTTTTGCTCCTAAACGATAAACGCAAACCCCACACGTTCAAGAAATACGAAGCCACTCAATCACTCAACGCACCGAAACTGAATTAGTCAATATCCTTATTGTCGCAACACTCTAAAACCCCCGAGTATGCGTAACCGATTTGAATACCCGCTATACCAAAACCATCGACTTTAAGTTTTGAAATAACCCTTAGTAGTTTATTCTAGCAGTCGGCACCATCTTAGATACAAACTACGCAGAGAGTCGATGAATATAAGTGTATGATCCTCATAATAATTATGTGTTCAACTATAAGAAGAAATGTGCCTACTAAGTAAGGTGATCCTCACAAGATCATTTAACCTAACGGTCGCAAATCTCATATACAAAGAATTTAAAAACTCACTGTCGATTGGTTCAGAAGTCATCTGGTAATGAACTTGGTAGGAAGGACTATTGTCCGATTCCCCACAATCCACAAGTGAATGCTAAGGAGTATACCACATATTGTGCCAGAACTCCATGAGAAGGATCATAGTCACTAACCGACTACTCTGCTATGTGCGTGTCAAGATAATGGGCTTAATGTGATTGCGCGCGAATGAAAAGGGTGAAACATGATGACAAGTCAAATAGGTCGAGCTATAATGGCATGATTCGGATTGGTATGCATACTGGGAGTTATTTAGTGTTGTTACTATAGGTTTATTGCTAAGATTCGTTATTTCCGAATAAGAACACTATGTAGCTAAGTATGACTGAACGACGTGGTGGAAGTATGTTTCATTTATCTTTATCTTCTTATTTTGCTTGAGGACAAGCAAAGGTTCAAGTCTGGGGGAATTTGATAACACGATTTTATATCGTATATTTAGCCTAAAATCCATAGATATTTATAGCATTTTCCGTTTATTATGTTAATTTATTATGATATTACGCGTGTATTTGCTTTGTTTCAGGTTTTACACTTCAATTGCGACTATTTGCGAAAAGGAAAGAAAATTGAGCTTAAATGACCAATATTTATGCCTAAAAGATGAAAAGGGAGTGCTGAAGTGAAAGAGGGGTGCAATTAAGGACCCAAAGGCCCAAAAGAGACGAACCAGCCCACAAAGGAACAAAATTGCGTGGCCCAAACCTGCCCAGCAAGTGGAGACACACGTCTCCACATCCTCTATGCCACGTCAGCAAAGGGAGACGCACGTCTCCATGTTCCTACATCTTCTCCACTTGAGACGCACGTCTCAAGTCACGTACCCAGTCTCCCTGAAGAATAGGAGACGCACGTCTCCAAGTCCCGGTCTGCAAAAAGTTCCGTTTTTCACGCAAAGCAACTGCAAAGCCTCACCTATAAATAGAGGCAGTCACTTCAGTCCAAAGTGTCTGATTTCCTGCCAACGAAGTGCTGCCGAAATTGTACCGCGAACTGCTTTTCTTTATTCTGTCTTCATTTAACCGTCTATTTTCTCACAACGATTTCTACACTGGAAATTGTTGTGAACTTTTCATAGATCTAGCCTTACGTTAGATTTATCGCTTTATTTTCCTTGTTTTTATTTTCTGCCATTTAAATTCCGAAGAACGATCCAGCCAACCTGTGGTGGAAGTTCGAGTACTTCAAGATTCAATTCAATCCAGATTTATTTTAATTCAGGTTTTTTATTTACCGCCTTATTTATATTATTTATCTGCATGATATATTATATGCCATTTAATATGCTTATCATTATGAACCGAACCAATATATGTATGTTTAATCGTATTAATATGTCGGGCTAAATTACTAAAGGTGTCGGTATGTAAAGTAAGTTAACCATAGGGATCCGAAATAAATTGGCTTAAATTATGTTTTATTAATTATCACTTATTTTTGGTTTATATGTCTAATTTAATTAGTAAGTCTTAAAACCAATAGAGCGAAAGTTTGAGGGATTAGGACGGTCAAAGGTTAAAACCAATAGAGCGAAAGTTTGAGGTCTTTAACTGGATAGTAGACATAGGACATTAGTTTTAAGGATGGCGAAAGCGTATTAAAACTAATTGGAACTTATTTATTTTCAAAAATTGTTTTTACACTCGAGCGGGATGGCGAAAGCGTACGTTAGGGATATTAGCATGTTCCGAGTCAACAGAGCGAAAGTTTGAGATTAGGAGATTTAAATAGATAACAACCTCATTAAATAGGCATTTTATTAATTACATTGTTTCCAAAAAGCTCTTCTAAAATCTAATGGGATGGCGAAAGCGTACATTAGGATTAGGAAAGTAGTCTGAATCAACAGAGCGAAAGTTTGAGACGAGGATTTTTAATCAATTGGAATTAGTAAAGATTTTTAATTTAATTATGCAAAAGCCAATGGACCTTCGGATTACCTTTAGTTAAACGAAATACATACTGACACCTGTCTTTTATTATTATTCTTTATTTTCTCACAATCACTTTCCCTTAGGAACAATCGAAAATTTTAGTACTCCTAGCTTTACATAGTAACCTTAGATAACGGTAGATCGATTCATAGTCCCTGTGGATTCGATATCTTTTAAAACTACACGACACGACTGTGCACTTGCAGTTATCAGATTTATAGACACGTAAAGTCGCGATCAGGAATGTTGAGACTTAATCCCAGCAACTGATATAATAAACCAAATCAATTATCATGTTTCTCCCCCTTTTTGTCATAACATCAAAAAGCATTTAAAAGATTCAGATGATAAAAGACACTAAAAATGAAGAAGATAATGATTTCATTCATGGAGAATTAATCAGAAGTACAAAGGGATAGAAGGCAGATGCAAGAACCAGATGCAAAAAAAACAAGAAAAATACTAAGACCAACAGACTACGACTAGCCTAGCTTAGAAACTATCTTGGCTAGAAGGTTGTGAATCTCAGCAGTTCTTTCAGTCTGCATCTTCATAAACGATCTGAACTGATTGTGAGTATCCTCATGCTTATCCAGAGGAGAAGCAAGATCAGCTTGATTCTGTTGAAGAACCTTCATAGTGTTCATCAGAACAGAAGGACCAGTAGAAGAAGCGTCATCGCTATTGTCCAGAAGAGGAGTGGGATTCTCAACAATAGTATCAATCATGAGAACATCATCTTGATTTTCAACATAATGAGTCTCAGCAACTTGATTCTCAGCAACAACATAATTAGGAACAGGAAGTTCAGCTTCTGAAGTCTTAAGAGCCTTAAGAATTTCAGCCAAGTCCCTTGTAGGTGTAGGAGCAAAAGGTTCTGAAGGGTATTCAACTTCTGGATATACCATATCTGGTGCTTTAGCAGAGGGATTCTCCCTTAACCAGTTGAATATTGACTGAAAGTCTCCAGTCAGAACACTATAGCTTGGATTCCATACAACCATAGTAAGGTATGGTTCATCTTCAAGCTCATCAACAAACTTCTTCTCCTCAAGAGACTTGCAGTTTCTGATGGGACAGAAGTAGAAATCTTCAAAATCTCTCAAAAATCCCAGGAGCTTCTGCTTCAACAGCTTTCCTGAGCTTCAGAAGATCAGAGAGGAACTCTCTTCTGAAAGCCCTAAAAAGGCTCCTTGTTTGCACATAATCCGTCCTGGCATAGTTTGCAACTCTCAAGGCTTCCAGTCCTGTCTGTACCTTTAACTTCAGAAATTCAAAACTTACACTAGCAAAAAGTTCAGGGTTGGGGGTTTTGAAACGGGTGGAAGAAGAATCTGGGTTTAGAATGAAGTAGAGATCAGGTTCTCTATCAAGAGAGAGCAAAGATTATGCTTCATCCTCAGATTCTAGGTTAACAAAGGCAGGGTCAGGACGAGGTTTGGGAGTGAAATTACAAGCACGAAATAATTCTTTTAAAGAATCAAAATTTGGAGATTCTGATGCAAGAGGATTATTTTGTGCAGGGGAGGCAATAGGTTCATAATTAGCATGAGGAGGAGGTTGAGAAGTGGAGATATTTGTATGAGGGGGAAAGAGGGTTTGAATGGGAGCAATATCAAGAATAAGTTCATCAATGGGATGGTCAGAAGAAGGATTGGTTTTGGGTGAAGAAGGAGGGGTGAGAACGTTGATGGGTGAAGGTGAGTTAGTGGAGGCTTTTTCTGGTTGAGTTTCTGGTTGGGATGGATTCCGAACTTCTGTTGGTACAGATTTTGGACTATCTAAAGTTACAGAAACAGGTTTAGAGATTGACACACCTTTTGATTTCTTCTGAGACTTTTCAGAATCAGCTTCAAGTCTTTTTCGCTTCTTCTTCTCAATCACAGCCTTCAGCTTGGCTAGAGCAATTTCTCTCTTCTTTTCTGCTTCCTTCTTCTCTTCTTCTACTTGATTTACTTCTTCATTCTTTTCCTTTGCTTCTTCAACAACCTTGGTTTAAACTTCATATCCTATCGAGAGATACAACTTTACTTATGAGATTATAAATCTGCTTTTAAATTTTATCACTTTATATAGTAATTTCACAATGTCTTTATTTAAAAGGCTTAAATGCAACTTTGGTCCCCCTATTTAGCATTTTTTTTGATTTTGATCCCCCCACTTTCAAAACCACCATTTTAGTCCCTAATTTAAGTTTGTTGCTTGAATTTAGTCCCTCAGTCAATTTGGGACAGATTTTTTATGACGTGGCGTGTTTTTATATGAGCTGGCATTTTGAAACAAAATCCACGTCATTTTCCTCCATTAAAATCACTAATATAATATAATAATGAAATATTAATTATGGAAATTCTTTTTTCCCAATTTAATTTAATTAGAAATTAGGGTTTTCTCATAATCCATTCATTACTCTGAAATTTCCCAAGAACCATAAACACAATGAAGAGAGGAACAACGAACAACCCTAGGCTGCTGTGAGAAATTGTCTGAAATCATCTCGTTCGTCTCGTTTTCGTTTCCATTTTCACACTGTTCATCTCGTTTTCGTTTTCGTTTTCGTTTTCATCTGAACAACGAACAACCCTCTGCGTTTACTGAACTTACGCTGTTCGTTTCATCAGTTGAAGAAATGGCGACCCCAAGCTTCGTTTCCAGGTAACTCTTTCTTGGTTCGTCCTTTTCACTAAGCCATTCGGTCTTTGTTTATGATGTGTTTCATATGCTTCTATTGCTTATGACGTGGTTGTAGTTCTGAATTGTTTATGATGTGGTCCCAATTTTGAATTGTAAATGATGTGGTCCCAATTCTGAATTGTTTATGATGTGGTCCCAAATCTGAATTTTTAAACTGTTATGTGGTCCCAGATTATGTGGTCCCAGATTCTGAATAGTTTAAGTTGTTTGATTTATAAAGTGTTGAACATGTCACGTGAGTTAGTTGTGTTCTGTTGCAGGCCATCCAAAAGTCAATATGTGAGACTCCGAATACATCATCGGGGAAGTTTTGTCGAAAACCCAGTGAAGCTATATGTTGGTGAGGTTATTACTGAGATGGATTGGGACTGGGATGTGGACTACCTGTCTTATATGCAAATTGAAGAATTGATCAAGGCTCAGGGGTATTTTAACATAAAGTGTGTGTGGTATTGGAATCCATCCTTTGCATTTTCCCGTGGACTTAAGCCGTTGAACAATGATAGCGACGTTATAAGGTTTGTGGAAGACGTTAGAGGATTTAAAGTCGTTGATATTTACGTTGGCTACTCATCGTTTTATCGGTAACGTGTTCTACTGTTATTCTATACAATGTTCTACTACATGTTCTACATATTCTAATGTATTGTTTTTTGTGTATAGGAAATCTACTGTGTTGGCTACTTATAGCCATATCGTAATGCCAACCAATGGGCCTCAACTATGGCCGGTGAATGTTTCTCATCCAATCAACCCTCCATTCATGAGGAGGTCTATCGGTCGTCCAAAAAAGAATCGCAACAAGGCAAATGATGAACCAAGAGCAAGAAATACGCTGCCTAGAAGTCTACAAACTGTGAAGTGCAAAAAATGCGGTAGTTTTGGCCATAACAAACGAACGTGTAAAGGAAAGAGAGCGGCGGAGAGAGCGATTCCTAAAGGTGGAAATAAAAAGGCGAAAAAGAAGGTTGACAAAGTGGCTGGACAAACGGTCATTGAAGGAGGATCCCAAGCACCGCCATCAACCCAAGAATAGTTACTTTGTTGTTTGATATATTCTGTTGTTAGCTGTTTTGTAATGACCAAACATTTTGGGTCATTTTTAAACTTGAATTAGGCTGGCTGTTATGTTCTTGTTGTATGCTGTTATGCTGTTAGGTACCCTACTGTTACGTGGTTGTGCAATACTGTTATTTTGGTAACTATGCTTCTATTGTGTTCTGGCCTTAGTATGTAATTTTGGTGAGTATACTGTTATTTTGGTAACTAAACCATGATGTTATGATAGAAACTATGCTTCTTTGTATGTATTTTTAATGACATGGTGTTTTTCAAAAGGCAAATAAACACACCATGATGTTATGATAGAAACAGGTTACTTTGGTATGGTGTTTTTCAAAAGCCAATTACACACACCATGATGTTTTTTTCACATGGTTGTGCATGACAGAAACAAGTTATTTTAATATGGTGTTTTTCAAAAGCCAACTACACACCATGATGTTTTTCACGTGGTTGTTTTAGTATGGTGTTTTAATATGGTGTTTTCACTTCGAAACACATTTCATTATAACAATTTTAACAGAAATGTTATGACACAAACATGTTTCAACAGGAATGTTATGATAGAAACAGGAATGGTGTTTTTCACTTCCAAACAATTTCATTAAAACAGGTTATAACCATTTTATTAAAACACAATTAAAACAGTGCAATTTCTTTATAAGTCAGGTTACAACCATTTCACTAAAGATACAATAACAGGTTACAAACATTTCATTTAAGAGACAAGGCATTTTACAACCATTTAAATCCATTGGAGTATCTCATTTAACTACATATGTTGCAACCAGTACAAAGACCCCTAATATTACAAACACCATACAAAAACCAACAAAATAGGACATAAACTTAATCTTCATCTGCAGAAATTCTTCCCTATTCTTGGTGTCCCTAAATAAGTCCACAAGTTCGTCGTTCCTGTCTTTCAAACTTCTAATCACATCTTTTGCTCGGCCGCTCATGTCTTCGTCATACCATTGAAAGTAGTTACATTGTTTTTTCTTCATCACTTTGTAATTACCACATCCATTAAATCTTCTTCCTGGATTCTCGTAAGTCCACGAAGTCATCAACGGAGATTCAAGGCCACACCAACATCTACCACCTCTTCTTCTAGCACCGGATAAATTTGAGGAGGCAAAAGAGAAATTTGTTTCTGACATTTTTGGGTGTAATACGAAATGGTTAGGAAAGATAGAGAAGAAGATTTGAACAAAGAGAAAAAAATGTTGGATCTAAGGAATGGTGAAGAAGGCTAGAATGTTGGCGGTAGGGTGGAAGAAAGCTGCTGGAAGCTTAATCTGAAACGTGAAGAGGCATTTAGGGTTTTGTGAGAAATATATAGTACAATATAAAATTGGCTTAAATTAATTGACATTATTTTAATTAATGAAAATTTTAAATAAAATATGAAATAAAACAATTAATTTAATTAATATTTAAATGACCTGGCGTTGACACATCATATAAAAACACGCCACGTCATAAAAAATCTGTCCCAAATTGACTGAGGGACTAAATTCAAGCAACAAACTTAAATTAGGGACTAAAATGGTGGTTTTGAAAGTGGGGGGATCAAAATCAAAAAAAATGCTAAATAGGGGGACCAAAGTTGCATTTAAGCCTATTTAAAATTAAATTGATTGATCTTATGATGACTTGAAAAGGAATAGTTAATTTGATTACAATGACCTAGTTTGATAGATCACAATGACCTATGAATATTTTGATGACGTGGTTAAAATAACTTGAGAAAAGGTAACGAAGCTAGCTTTGATATTTAGTGATGATGTCTTTGATTACATCATTGGAAGGTTTAAAGGATAAAGTAAATACAAAAAAGTAAAGAATTTGACACGAAAAGTAAAAGGAATTTAAAGGACTTTGATAAAAGTACAAAATGATAAACTGGTAATTAATTTAAATGGTGTTGAATCGTACCTACATTCTCAGAAACCCGTTTCTCGATATGTTGGTACTTCGAGTATTATTGAGTATTTGTACAAAATTAAACACACTGAAATATTATGCTAAGATTCTAATTTATACTAATTCGACCATAACGGTCTTTTCCTAACGGAGTGCCACGTTCACCGCTTGCATGCTTCTTAATATCTAAGGTTTCCACGCGTCCTTTTTCGGATAAGATTGATCTTTTGAATTTGAATCTTCTTTCTTTCGAGGCGCCAATCTAACCAACGTGACCGTCGAAGCTCTCTTTCTCGAATACTCCAAAAATATTCTAAGTCTTTATCTAGATTTCGAGATTATTGCCTTCGATAACACTTAGCAAGATAAAAACCCTTCATATACTTGATATTTCGAATAACCTTCATACGCTTGATTTTGCATCTTCCTTCGAAATAATCTCACCTCTTCAATAATCTTCATCTCACTAAATTCCATTTTTTGTAAAATTTTAGTTCGGAAACACATCTCCGAATAATATAATTATAATGTAATTATATGAAATATACTATAATGTAATTATAGTAAAGTATTATTAGTAAAAAATAACTTAAATAATAAATGCAGCGATCAGTATTCTGAATTAAATTTTTACAAAAAATATAATTTAAATATGTATTCTGAATTAAATTTTTACAAAAAATATAATTTAATGCGTTTAGAGATATATTTCTAAAAATAGAGACTATTTAATATTTTTGTACAGGGTCTGAGAAAAATAATAAAGATGCAATGAGAAATTTCCTTTATTAAATAAAAATTTAGTACATACTAACACTTTAATATACCATAAACATATTATAAATTTTGTTCGAATTATAACTTGAATATTAATAACAATATTTTTTCAATAACTATTAAATTATAATAAATATAATTTTTTTTATAAAGATAAGGATACAACAAACTTACTAATCTCCCTATATTTATTGTCTTATTTGGCTTTTAATTTAACAACAATAATGTCATGCTTTATATTATTTTCGAATTTACTTTTTATATATTCTTTAATTTTAATGTATTTTGATTAAAGTTTTTGTCCACATTTTTTATTAGTTAATATAATTTATTTTTTCCAAATAATTAACTTTTTTATTTTAAATACGCAAATAACCAACATTGGAAATTAATCATCAAAATACTCATATTTCAAACAAAAAAAATTGTATCAAAGAGGACGTGCCAACATACACTCAAATTAGCACCCTGGTGTCAGACCTTATAGCGCATGTACTTCCATCATGTCAATGAGAGTGGCACATGCATGCTTTGGGAGCCTAAGAGGAGACACGAGTAATCCTGGCGCCGTAATGTGTTGGGTTTTTTTTTATAAATAGGTCTTAATTCTCCACCGTTTTCCATACATTTTCTTATTTCATCATCTTCTAACATCTATATTAAAAGAGATGCTCGTGTTTCTTATTCGATTCTCAAGCTACTGACGAAGATTTGAATTTGGAACGCTAAGACTTTTGAGCACCTTGAGAGTAGCATGATCCGTTGGTTAGACGAGAGATTCAGTACGGTGAAAAAAATTAGAAGAATTGATAGGCTTGTTTCGGCGTTCGACAGCGCGAAAGAGAATAACGAGCCAACTCGACTTTGGGAGTTAGTTAAAACCGACAGTGATGTTCGTGTTATGATGTTTAGACAAAATGATATTATTTTGATGATTGTAATTTCTTAGATGTGTTATAGTGTTAAGGCCCTTTATTTGTTCTTCACGTTATTGTTTTGTGTTGTACTTTTGTTCGTTTTGTTGGAATCCAAAATTTTATTCAATATGAAATTTCATGGTTACAGAAAATAAATTACATATCAAAAGTGCATACAACAATTATGTTGTGGAGCTTGCTTCAACATTGGGGCAATTTTTTCGATTGTGTCTAGGCTGACGGCATGTACTGCATAGTCTTACCTGAAGGTGGAGAAAAACACAAGAAATGGGGGTTTGAATTGTGTTCTTCAATATTTATTTTCCCCTTTTTGATGATAAGTATTTCCTTTCTTTTAATGTCTCGTCCTTTTATATATGCTTTAGATAATATTGCGGAAGCATGATAACGCATAACCAAAAAGACATACTTTCATTTAGTTTCTTTTCCTTATCAGAACTTCTGACTTAGTGTAGCAAACTTTTGAATAAGGATTGCATAGTAAGTCTAAGTTAAAAGAAGGTTCAGAAAGTAAAAGACACATTCAATTTTATCCTGGTCCACCTTCTCAATAAGGCTACCTCCAGTCCACCCTCCTCAGGTGATTTTGCCTCTCTCAACTGAGGTCTTAATCCCCTATAACCAAACTAATTACAACTGCACAACCAACTGTCGTGACTAACAATACACTGCACAACCAACTATTGTGACTAACTTCATTGCACAAGCTACCTGCATGTGACTAACCCTAGATGATGAATCGTTCAGTGATCTTAGCAAGATATAACATTCATCAAACTAGAAACTCCTGCACAACCAGCTGTCGTGACTAACTCCAATGAACTGTTCAGTGATCTGATTCGTAGATATAACATTCATTGACCTCGTTGAACTTCTGATCTTTATATGGTCGTCTAAGAGGATTTCTACAATGACCACAGTCAATGTCATCTCAAGCTTCTGACCTTTACTTGGCTGCCTAAGGAATAATCGTTATTAAGTGTTATTACAATATAATGCTTCTCAATAAGCATATTTTCTCGTTATCAAGGTACAGATTGTTTTGACACACTGTCAAGTAACTACTTCTAGTGTCTAAAAAAGTGATTAGAAGATTCTTGCAAGAATTATCTTGTAGTCTTCTTGTCTTTATCTTCAGGACGAGATCTTCACTTCATTATTGATAAGCAGAGTAAGAACATTTGCTCTTTGCATTGAGTGCTTCTTCAATTTGATCTTCATCTTCATTTTCCTGGAATTTAATTAAGGGCAAAAGCCTTTGTTGTAAATTGCTTCTTGTGTAATGATCTTTCTTTTCAATTTTTATGCTGATCACGAAACCACATTAATGAACCTAAGCAAACATGCTACACTATAGAGCAACAACTCAGTGTATTTAGTTTCCTTAGCCATCAAATGTGAGGATTTTATATTTTGATCAAGTATTCGTTGATTTCCTTTAGATATATTTCTAACTTTCATTACTCCACTGGAGCATACTTCATAACATGTAGAATCTTGTTTTCTTCACTCAGTTTTCTTTAGATAGACATGTTGTAGTACTCAACAATCATTCTTACTTTCTTTTACTTATTTTGGTATTTGTGGATTTCTTTTGGTAGCTTATTACACATGTGCATGCATTCCCTTGCTTTTGATTTGAAACTCTTGTTCTTTTATACTCAATTGAATATTACCGTTGGATGTTTCAATAAATGCATTGTAACACGTGTACTGCAAGGAGATGTTTTTACGGCATATCTTATCTTGAATATAGAGATAACTTGTTAACTGAGCTTGTATCTACTTTTGCATGATTCCAAGGTTCACAAGTGACTTTATCATTGGTGTTGGTGGCGTGTCTTCTCTAATTTTCTTTTTCCATGATAATTACTTTAGGTGGTGTGTCTTCTTTCACTAAGATGTAGACTAAAATAGATGTTATAATTTTGTCTTTACTTTGAGTACGGTGATTTCTTGCATGTGACTTAACTGGACCAATTTAAGATGTTCTTAGAAGTTTCTGATTATTGGGTCAGAACATCTTTTGTTGGCATTGCTTGTTCTTCTGAGAAAGCTTATCGAGCTTTTGTTTCTTTGATGACTTCTGATCTTCTGACTTTAATTGTTTGAACTTGCTTTCAATCAGAACATCTGATTATTTGACAATGTTCCATTTTTGTGATCTTCTTATTGTTTTTCAGTCTTCATGCATCTGATATCTGGTTTATCCTTTGAGCTTGTCTGATACATTTTCTGATCTGTTTTATTCCTCAATCTTTAAGCTTGTTTCTGATATAATTATTATGTTTGTTTTGATGAATGTCGTATAAGGCCTTTTAGCATAACATCTACACACTCAATGAAATCATTAGTAATAAAATTGTTGTTCACAAAATATATGCTTGTTATCATCAAAACCAAATTCTGAACATAGATCTCAATCTTGTTCTAACATTACCATTTTGTTTGTTGTATCTATTTTGGTTAAAATATGCATGTTGTTATGACGACCATTTTCTTCCTTCACATATTTTGTTGCGCCGAACTATGACCCCTTGATATGTAGGCCAATAATCCTCTTTTGCTACCATCAAGAAGCTATTGTTGTACACATTGAATACGTTTATGACTTTGTAAACGAATGATAGTTTGTTGGAAGGGTCATGGCAGACATATGAACATGCCTCTATGACATGGGTACAAGGCATACGGAAGGCTTGAAAGTTTCCGCAATCGCACCAACCTCTATCTACTTCAACCCAATAATATTCCCTTGTCCTCCCCTCGTTATGGTTCATTGTCTCCAGTACATTGAACCAACCTCTACGAGGGTCAAACATTGTAACCACATGTGTGTTAGCTTTGCCAATTTCCTCCTTAATAAATTTCATACAACTTCCACTAAACAATTACCTCAATGAAAAATGGCGCCAGGGGTATTGACGCCTCCTCTTAGGCTCCCAAAGCATGCGCCACTACCTTTGGCATTATGGTAGTGCAAGCGTCATAGGGTCTGGCGCCTATGTGCAAATTTGAGTGTATGTGCCAGCAACGTTGGTGCATCCTCTTTGATATGGATTTTTTTCTTTGAAACAGGAGTATTTTGGTGAATAATGTGGAATGTTGGTTATTTGAGTATTTAAATTTAAAAATGTTGGTTATTTGAAAAAAAAATTGTTTTTTTTTCATACTAGTTTGTATTCAATATTGATTGTATTTTGTTTGAACACTCAAGTACTTTTGAATTTATTTTGGCAAAATTCTTCTTCAAGAGAATTAACACTGTTGAATGATCGGAGTTTGATTCAAACTCAAAACCTCTTGTAAAGTTGAAAAAACCCTTACTATCTCATCCAAGTGCTATTAATTAGGTTCCAAAGAATTTACCTTTAAAAAAATCTTTAAACTCTAAAAAATATCAAAATCTTTTAAATTCTCTTAAAAGAATTAAAAAGAAACCCTTACTATGTCTTGAGAAAAACCATTTACTCGGCAAGCCATAAATGAAATTCCCGACCTTCTTAGTCATAAATACAAATGTATCGTTTAACCTTCTTTAGATTTTTACGCATTGCCATGAAGAAAATAAAAGAAGAGTTACAGTAACTACAGGCCTTCTTTATTACACGCCTCCATTTATGATCCCCACAATCCAAAAACTAGTAAGTTCAAGAATTAACATTTATATAGCCATAAATTATTTATCTTATCTAAGTTACCCGTGCTTTAAAAAGAGAAAATGAAAAGCCATGAATTGTACCCTTATATATTACAAATGCTCAAAACCTTCAAACCCCTATACATTTTTCTCTTTTTTCACACTAGCTAGTTGCAACTATGGCTACTACAACCGGGCAAACAGAGAAGGGAGTGAGTTTGAAACTTCTGGTGAACAAAGACACCAACAAAGTCTTGTTTGCTGAGGCAGGAAAGGACTTTGTGGATGTTCTGTTTAGCTTCTTAACACTGCCACTGGGAACCATTGCAAGGCTTGTAGAGAAGAAGTCTAGCATGGGGCCAGTTTCAGTTGGATGTTTGAACAAACTCTATGGAAGTCTAAGAGAGTTCGACAAAGAGTATACGATAATGGAGACAACCAAAGAAATGTTATTGCAGCCAAAAAACTCATCAGAAAATTATTGCAGTAATCTTAAATTGAACATTGATGACACCCAACCCACTAAGTTCTTCCTATGTACCATGATTAACGGGTGTTCGTATCCTCGTTATCTGAATCTTTCCACAAATAAGAAATGTGGATGTGTGAGTTACTCTAACCACACCCGTTCAGTTTCTCTGAAATATTCCTGCAATGGATTTGTTAAGGATGGTTCTAGTTTTGTTATTACTGATAATTTGGTTGTCATTCCAAACTCTGTTCAATTTACGAGCCTTGGTCTGCTTCAAGATTTAGAAATCAATGGTTCGAGTTCAGTAAAGGAATTGACAGTGACTGTCACTAAAGACAAGGTTATGCATTTCCAGTTCCTTTTCCTAATTGATTTCTCTTTTTTTTCATCTTTTTATTACTCTTATTTAATGTGTTAATGCTATGCAGGTCCTAGATATGCTAAAGTGTTCTTTGCTTTCCAAGACTACTTTGACAGATCTGTTTATAAGAAATAAACCGTCCTTGGAAAATTACAAATATTTCTCTTGTCATCAAGAAAACAATTGCAATATTCAAATCAATGTGAAGCTTGTTATAAGAAAATCTGATGGGAAGATATTGTATGCTCAAGGGGAAAAAGATTTTGCTGACTTGCTTTTGGGTTTTCTTTCATTTCCTTTGGGTGGAGTTGTTCGTGTATTGGGAGAGAACTGTTTTGTAGGCAACATTGATTCTTTGTACAAGAGCATAGTTGATTTGGATGAAACTAAATATTTAACGTCAAAAGATGCGAAAAATAGACTTGTTGATTGTCGATTGGCTGCGGTGTTTCAATCAATCAAGCATATAGTACCGATTGACTATTCAAGAATGGATTATTATTGCTTTTATCAAGGTGAAAATTACGAACAAAGTGTAGGCAATCATAAATTTTTTGTAAGTGATGTATATAGAAGTGATTGGGGTAAGTATGAACTCTTTCAAGCTGAATTACCAAAAGGAAGTTATGAAGGATATGTGAAGGGACCAAGAGCATACATGGCTACAGATGACTTGGTTTTGACACCATGGTCTCCTATTTCAGCTTTACAGTTAATCAACCAGTTGCAAATTCCTCTCAATGATCTCCAAGAAATGCATGTCACTATTGGTGTCAAGGAGGTTAGAACAAAAAATCAATTCAATTTATCAACATCAATATGTTGTGCTGTACTGTTTAAAGTGTTTATGGTAGATTGACTTAGTAGGTAATACATATGGAATTGATTGCTTATACGTTTTTTTTTTTGTTGCTTTGTAGTGTTTGAGCGTATTGAAAGCATCGCTGATCTCAACTTCTGCTCTTACAAATGGTCTTTGTCACTTGTTACCAAAAGTTAAAGAAGAGAATGTCAAAAGCAAATTAAAAGTGGAAGTTAAGGAAGAGTTGAACATAAAACAGAGGTTAAGGAAGAGAGTATAGAAAATTCGATTACAATTAGTTACATGTTGAAGAATCATTTCAGAAGAAATTTTGTTATCAAAAATATTTCTTTTATTTGACTATTTTATATTTATTTCAATTCTAGCATTATCTTTTTCTGATATATGTTAAGTCCAGTTTCAATTAAAGATCATCTGTTTTAAAAATTAAGAAAATGAGTGAATCACACAGTTTGTTTCAAGAAAACTTACCGTCGCTATAACAATATTATTAAAGTTAGAGATGTTGTTTCATTACAAATTTTTGTTAGGGACAGAAAGTTTGAAATCTATCTACAAAATAACACTATGGGATAGCATGTCCTTGCAAAATTTGATATCAATAAGTCACTATAACGCAAAGTAATCACATCTCAATAAAAATTCTCATTTTTCATTATCCAAAAATGTCATGCAAATTTGGCTGTGATTGTAGTTTTGTTAAATTAGTATGATTACGCAAGCCTTTATAAGATTTAACATATTTTACTAGGATACAACATTCTTAACTAATTGAACTTAAGATTTTTCCTTTTGAGTTTATGTTTTATATAAAACATAATAGGAGGATTTGTTCTACTTTTGCTATTGTTGTGGCAATAAATTTTGCTTTGCTTTGTTAGTTTGGTACTACTTGGGCCTGTTATCTTTGTTTGTATATCACCAGGCTTTTTTTTCTGTTGCTTTTTTTTTTTACAAATTTTTAAATAGCAAGCCATTTTTAACAGTTATGCAAGTCTCAAAACATTGTTTTTATTATTTTTGAAAGTGCATTCTTCCTAGCTTTCCTTCCATATTTTTGTCACAATTGAAAACGTGTGAATCGTCCATTTCTTCGTCACATGTGTCAACCTAAGTTGCAGCTAACTGCATCAATTGTATTTATATTGGTTATCAAAGAAAAATGTTTCTTCATTGATTATGATGAGTCATTTTTACGAGGTATCAATGGTTAAACTCATGTCAGTTCTCAATCTCTCGATCTTTCTGCCAGTTTGAGATCCATTTATTCTTTGTTTAATTATTTTTATTGAACTTCTCTATGCAAGATTTTCTTAGTACGCATGGTTCACAAAACTTCAGCTTTTCGACTTTGTCTCCACCAAACAGATTTTGTTTCCCCTATTTGACCAGACCCTTTTTATTGACATGGCCCAATCTCATGTGTAAAATTTATGTCTTTGACAAAAGTTTCGTGGATGTAACATCTGCATAGCCACTTATTCAACTTAAAGGATATACAAGCCTTGTTTCTTCACGCCTCTCAAGATTTCCTTCAACCATTTCTTGACTCTTAGGATACTTTTCTCACCTTGAAAAACATATCCTTTCTTGTCGAATTCACTAAGAGAAATCAAATTTCTCCTCAAATCAGGTACATACGTGACCTCAGTCAATAACCTTATTGGCTCATCATGGAGCTTAAATCTCACAAATTAACACCTGCAATCTTGCAAGCTTTGTTGTTTCTCAGCAATATAGATCTACCATCTTGATCACATAGTTACTCGAACAAGTCTTTGTTTGGAGTCATGTGGCAAGTGCAGCCTGAATTAGGGATGACAATTTGGCCCGTACCCTATGGGTACCCGCAAAAAATGACCACAACAGATAGGTTAAAAACCCGAAAAATGAGTGAGTACGGACACATTTAATTACCTATTAAAATAAGCGGGTATGGGTGCGTGCACGGGTATCTTACTACTCACCCCGCCCCATACCCGCACTACATATTTATATAATGTCATTTATATTATTATATAAAAATGCATGTTTATCAATTAAAAAAATATATACTGCTGTTAAACTATTACATATTTTAATAAAAGTGTTTATTTATTTCCGACCTCAACAATAATATCCGTAATTTTTTAATATTGTTAAACTTAAAATTATATGATACTTTATAATTTATCGATTTAATTTTACCACAAACGCGGGTAAACGATCACGAGGACGAGTATTGAGATGCCCACAGGATACGGGTACGGGTATGAACATTGGTGCCCATGCGGTATGGTCTCGGTTACGAGGATTTTTTCAAACCGCGGAGATGGAGACATGTACTATAGTAACCTGCCCAAATCCTGCCCATTGTCATCCCTAACCTGAATGCATAATCCACTCTTTTCTTGAGTCGCTGCTTGAGACCACAAGAATATCAGATGAGTCTAAATCTTTATCAAATGACTATTTTAATTATTGGAAATAAAATGCAACTAAAACTCATGAAATTCTAATATACAGATCTCAGATGTCCTAAGAGATGTTGAGACATTGATCTTTAAATTACATACAATGGCATGATAAACATGATTTAAGATTAAAGATGCCAAATTTTTTTACCTCTATCAATAAAAATTAAAAATATATTCAGAAGAAATTGAATTATAAATAAAGTTAATAAAAGGAAGTATCGCTAATTTTTTTGACAAAAATGTGTTAATTTAAAGCAATAAGAGCAAATTTATTTATTTTTAATAATTTGTATAATAAACCTTAATATTATTTTTTTATTGTAGTGCCTATGATTATTATTATTATTAATAATTATTAACATTGAATCAATTAAATAAATAATAGAATTATCGATATATATATATATATATATATATATATATATATATATATATATATATATATATATATATATATATATATATTAAATATATATATATATATATATATTAAATATATTAATTATTAAATTAATTATAACTAGAATTTAGATAAATATTTATTGTTTTTATAATAGTAATAGTCAAATATTATATAATTACTATTATTTATTATTATATATTTTTTATTTTTTTTATTATTAATAGATGTGGGTGTATATTTTATATATAAAAATTGTTAAGTCTCTTAAGCAATTTTTGGAGTCAAAACTAAGGTTAATTTTGTAATATCAATATTATTTTAAATTATTTTTTAATTTTAATTTTAAAAAATATTAACCCACAAAAACTAAGGGTAATTTAATAATATCACTATTATTTTATTTTAATTTTAAAAATTATTAACCCACTAACTCCATTATCTCTCTTTATCATTTTTAATTAAGATTTTGATACAATATTATTCTTCCAAATCGTTCATGTTTCTTTATTAGTTAAATAAGTGATTTTCACATATATTTAGTGTTTCTTTTGTATTTTTTTTTATTTTGTCATTTTATGCGTTATTGTTTGTTTTGATTTCCCGTCTTTGTGTAGTGTATTTTGCTTTTCTTTCTTTATGTGGTGTTCATTAGTTTCAGTTTGAAAGATGAGTTTAGATCTAGTGATCATCCAATCTATAACTTTAGAGCCATTAACGCTACAGATCCGAATGCATTAATATTTCGAACAATGCAATTTTTCGTTTATACTAATAACATGGATGCTGTGAGTTTATTTGCATATTAATCCTATATTAATCCTGTTTGTTTTTTACTATTTTTAATTTGTATTGCATGTACTCTACTAATTGGAATAATGAATATTTTTTATTTAAAAAAATGTTGAAATTATCATATTAAAATTGAGATATTGAAATTCTTTCTAAATTCTTCATGAATTATTTTTCTCTTCATATTAGTCGTTTAGTATGAATTTTATTTTTCATATAATTTCATCTATTATTTATTCATTTAATTTTACTAAAGAGTTCAATTGTGTTTTTTTTTAATAAGCAATAGAGTATAAGAAATCGAACTAGGGGTGCAACCCTTACATCAAGAAAACACTAGTGAGTTTTGTTACAAAGTAAAGGTAATTTATACCAGTCATAAAAAGAAATCCTACTATGAGGTTCCCTATTACAACTCCACCTCCAAGAAAAAAACATGATATTTGATATCACCTCATCAAAATTAAACAAACCGTTGTCAAAAATAATTGTGTTTCTCATCTTCCAAGTACACCAAATTAGAGCTATCCATATAGTGTTTAGGGTAGCTTTAATGTTGATGTTTTTCTTCTTTTCTTGAATACTTCCGAAGCTCTTGAATTCCTCTAAAGAGATCTTAACTTCATCGTCCAACCACGTGTAGATTCTTTTCCAAACCGCCTTTGTAACATGACAATGATAGAAAAGATGTTCCAAAGATTCCGGATGGGTAGAGCAAAAAATACAATCTATGGAAGTGAAATTAGACACACCTCTATTGACAAGTTGAACTTTTAGCGGAAGTGGATTGATGAAGAATCTCCAAGTGAGAATCTTGATCTTTGCCGGAATGGTAATCTTCCGAATAATATCCAACATGTTAATGATGGGAAGAGACCAAGCTAGCTCCTTTGCATTAGACACCAAAATTGAAACACTAGACAGCTTAAAATCTGCGTTAGAGGTGAGATTCCACCGAAACTCATCCTTTGCCAAATTGTCTGGCACTACACCTTGTAATAGCGCTTTTAAGTCCCTTAATTCTTCAACAACAACCGTGCTCATGACGGATGGAAATTGGTTAAAAGCGTTCGGTGCCGGAGAGAGGGAGACATCCGTCCCGAAGATGGATTCCAAGTTCCATAAAATTACGCCATTATTCCAAGAAACGATGTCACTCACCGCACAAAGTTTGTTAATTGTACGAACAAACAAATGCGGAAAAGAAACACGGAGCGGTTGATCAATCAACCAACAACTATGCCAAAAAAGAGTGTTATATCCGTTCTTGAACTCACAACTAACCCAATCAGTGAACCCTTCACCCAACTCATCCTCTTTAAAATCATTAAGAACAATGTCTCTCCACCATCTAGAATCATCCCGATTTAGAAGATCCTTGCTTAAAGCAAGGACTTTTATCTTCGGATTATGATACCTCACAAGTAAAAATCTACTCCATATAGCTTTGTCCTCCTATAAAATTCTCCACTTCCATTTAAGAAGAAGAGATTTATTCATTTCTCACACATCTCTCTCGTTTTTTTTTTTTTTCATTATATGAAAAAAATACATTGTATTTTAATTTATTATCAAAATATACTTTTTTTTCCATTTATGTTTTATATACTTTTTCCAAAGAGCAAGTATTGCTTACCTTGTATTGTCGTAAATTGAAGATGAACAGCGATAATATACATTATTTAAGATAGTTTTATTTCATATCTATTTTCCATTAAAAAAGTTAACAAAGCGACAATGACAAATATGAACAACTGCAAACATTGGAAATATAATATTGGAAAAAGAAAAAAAAAGAAAATGACAGTAAAAATTGAAAGCTGAATAAAAATTCAAAGCGTAACGAGAGTACATAATAGAAATAACATGAAAAACAATAAACCAAGTGCCGATGTCTGCTTGTCCAATCTCAAATATCCTCTAAGAATCTTGGAGAACACCACAAAATTTGAGGTCTTGTGATCTTGTCATTTCTCGTCCTTAACTTCAGTTAACAGGTGAGCCAAGCCATTTGTTAGGGCAGATGTCGAAGTCAAACAAGCCCTAAATATTCTAAGAAACTGCAACAGACAATTTAGGTAATATAATTATAAACCAATGCAAAAAAGTCTCAGTACGACAATTTAAAAATGTTAAAAATCATGTATTCAAAAAAAAACTAAAATGTTAAAAATCATGAAGAAGATTAGATAAATTTCTTACCTCTTTGTCGCGAATGATGACAACTTTCTCCTTCAAATCAGTAAGAGGAGTTTTGAATCGGTTAAGTAAACCTAAAGCCAAAACTGGTGTCAAAGGTGCTATGGCCAAATCATCAGTAACAGCATACATACCTGGAATCTGAACAATGTCATCGTCAAGGATGGAAGTCATTCTCTTAATATTGCCAGTATAGATCTTATGGTCATCATGATGTTAGAAAAACTGAATGAGTTTATCGTCATCATAAAAAACATCAACAAGAATCTTCTTTGCTTCTTTTGACATAAAATATTTGTTTTTATTCAAATCAGATATACTCTTGTACAATCTGTTGATGCTGCCTAAGGAGCAAATCCCTCTAAATATTTGGGCAACAACCCCCAAAGGAATAGTAAGAATGCTCAAAAGCTTATCTGCAAAATCTTGTTCCACTTGAGCATACAGTAATTTTCCATCCGATTTTTTTATAACTAGCTTCATAGTGATTCCGATTTCACTGCTACTTTCACAATCAGGCAAGCAAACTATTGAGTTCTCTAGGGATGGTTTCTTTCCAAAAAACAAATTTGTCAAAGTTGAGGTGGAAAGCAAAGAATGCTTTAACAAATCAAGTACCTATGCAAAATAATAATTGTGATTAGCAAAAGCAATTGAGACTTGAGAGATGTTTAAAAATAGGTTTTAAATAAGAGCAATATTAAAATAAAAAACCTTCTCTTTGGTGACATTGAGAACTACTTCTTTTAACAAACTAGGATTTTTTATGCCTTGTTCCTGCAGCATACTAAGGCTTGTATAGTCAATGCCGTTGGGAATTACTTTGAGATCGTCCGTTATGACGAAAGTAACACCTCCATTAACAAATCCTTGGCGGGAATGATTAACGAAAACTAATGAGGCAAATTCACAGCCACAGCGACATTTATGTTTATCTTTGTATGGTGACGTCGTCAGATCATTGTAGCTGCAGCAATTGTTGTCGCATGCAAAGTATTTGGTTGGCTGAGTGTCATCAATGTTGAGTTTAAGAGTTTTGCAATATTCTTCAGAAGGGTTACTTGGCTGCAGCAGCATTTGTTTGACCGTGTCATTGCAGAAACAACTTTCATCAAGATCAGCCACACTTTGATAGAGTGAATTAAGACAACCAACAGTAACTGGCCCTATGCTAGATTTCTTCTCTACGACTACAAGTCTAGCAATAGTTCCTAAAGGCATTGTTAAGAAGCTACAAAGAATGTCTACAAAGTCCTTACCAGCTTCAGCAAACAACACTTTGTTACCCTTTTCATTCAACACAAGCTTCAAGGACACATGCTCGTCTGTTTGAGTAGTAGAAGTGGCCATGGCAATTACTACCAACAGTAAGGTTTTGAATTATTTTTGACTGTATCTTTTTGAGCATTCACATATATATAACGTCGGCCATTATCATAAACATGCACCGGCATTTTTCAAACTTAAATAACTTTATTATTTTCATTCATTAATATACAAGTCTTGGAAACTTAAGAGATGACGGCGTTATTGAAAGCATAAAAAGGTTATGTGAAGCGACCTTTGCATTTACGAGTAACCAGAACATAATTTCATTACGATAACTTTCCTTGGAAAGGGACCGCTCAATAATCAAAAGATTGTGCTTTAAGTGTTGATTAGAATTAGATGGTTTAGGGAACTCAAGTGCTGCCAATGATTAAGTGCGAGTAAGCATCTTCCCTTTTTTTTCTTTTTCTTTTTTTAATTGGGTTTTCGATTACTAATGTTTTACTTTAGATATACTACCAAAGTTAAATTAGGTTCCAATTTTAAGAATAGTATGCATTAGTATAAGTACTAAATATTTTGATAAAAGAACTTTTTGTTTCTTTTGAAAATAGAAAGGAAAAATTTCTTTTGAAAATAGAAAGGAATTAACTCATTAATAGTAAAAATCCATGTGATAGCTTATTTATACATATCAAAGATAAGTTAATATAATTCAACCAATGTTAATTTTTTTTAAATAGTATATTAAACAGCATAGTTAATATGGTTGTAACTAATAAAAAGCCACATGTAAGCATCTTCAAAATTATCTTTCATGTAAACCATACATCATTGAACTTCATGATTGCATCAATCAACCAATAACAACAAACCGCATCATACAACTGCATGAAAAAATATATCATATTATATAATGACTATTCGAAATTGCAAAAAAACCTAATAAAGTTTGTGGCATGTACATGTATTAAGTAAGAATAGATATTTAGTTTGGATCACAAATGATAAGGCAAAAAACATTATCAACTAACAAAGTGCTTAGAAAACCTCCTTGTATATAGATTAACGGTGCATTCTCCTTATCATGTATTAAAATTTTCATACCACTTTTGATCTTAACTCTTGAAATTGCAAAATACAATTGGCCATGACTAAAAAAGGAGTAGGCAAATACAATCTGATGCTATCAAGTGATTGACTAAGGGATTTACTAATTGTCATTGTGTATGAGACAATGATCGAAAATTGTCTCCTAATCAACTTAAATGGTCACGGTGACTCACAAGGTGAATAGACATTCAGGGAATGTAAAAGATGTTACCTATGTTCTTTTCTGACATGATTTTTGCCTCAATGACATGATTTGCTAATCTTGTAACAATTAATCTTTTTCCATTACACAATCCATCAGTTTGGTCTAAAATTTTCACTAGCATAATGGGGGTACCAACCTTCAATTTAATCCAATGATTTGGTAGACCTGGTGTTCTCATTTTACTAAGAAATTTTGGTGTTAGCATTTCATACGCTTCGGTATAACTTGTATCAGTTCTTTCAATTGAATCGAAACTCAGATACTCTATCTCTTCTCCTAAAAAACGGTTTAAAATCAAAACATTAAGACATTAGCAAAAGTATTTGATAGAATGTATTGTTGTATGTAAAAATAGACTAAAGTTAACGAATTTTTACATGGTATCAAGTCCAATACATAATGATTGATTTTATCTACAACTTCAATGGTTGAAGCAAGCATTTCTTTTCCTTGTAAGAATGCAACATCTTGGAATTTTTCCAACAAGCTTGGATACGTGCTATCAACAATAGCCTTTATAGGATCATCAAAATTGGATATTAATAGCTATCGGGGAATTTCTATATCAACCAGATCATCATTTGGCTCTAAAATCTTACCATCCCCAACATTCACAATCCATTATGAGAATTCAGCTAATTTATTAAAACATGTATTATCTATTCCATGCTGAAGTATCGTATTTTTTATTAGTTATAAAATCTGACAATAATCTTATACATACGATGAGCTAATTGATGCATGGACAATATCAGAATGCCCTACTATTGGAACAACTGGAAGAATATGTCTGAAATCTCCTCCAAAGACAACTTTCCCACCAAAAACTTTATTCGCAAGACCCTTTTTACTCATGACATATTTAAGGGTTTTATCCAATGCCTCAAAGCATTTCTTATGAGACATAGGTGCTTCATCCCATATTATCACATCAGTTGCTTCAAATAACTGTGAATACTCGGTGTCTTTGTCAATATTGCAACTAGAGTAGTCAAGTGTTGGCGCGAGTATTTTGAACTTTGAGTGGGCATTTCTTCCACCTGGAAATAATAATGAAGTTTTGCCACTTGAAGCAACAGTAAGAACTATTTTTTCTGTGAACGAAGTGTACTTGATAGTTTTCTCCACATGAATGTTTTTTCGGTCCCTCCATAACCATGTAAAAAAATCACCCCTCCTCTTTGTTTGTTGACAGCTTCCATGATTTTATCAAATATTGAACGTTGTTCATCTATCAGTTATGATGTAAAAATTATCATTTTAAAGAAAACAATGTCATATAACAAATTCATAAAACAAAGTAAAATAATCACATGTAAGGGCACAAAAAAGTTTGTGGAAATTTTGTCTTTCAGTATCGGCATTGTATTCATGTTCATCACAAATTAGTCTATTGCCAATGTGCCATGTGACATATGAATCTGGATAAGGCATATCTTTAAATTCATGGAAACTTCTTCGATTTGATTGCAACATATTCTCAATCTCAATGAGTGTCAAATTTTGTATCTCAATGATTATCAACTGCAGATTTGTTAGAAAGATACCATCCAGCGCTTCATATGATGCTATTTTGTTTATATTCATATGAACAACATTAATCGAAGTTGCAGCAATGAATTGAAACATTAACCGCAAAATATTATAAACCTGCAACATCTATCTTGTTATATACATCGTAGCTGCAGCTTAAGAATACAATAGGGAAGATGGAAAATTTTATTAATACGTACATATAGAAAATCAGATTTCCATTTTAACATATAATTTTCCAGCTGCAGCTTAAGATTACATAATGTTGCAGCTGGAAATTCAGTGTGATATACATAAAAATGGAAATACATAAAAAATGTTATAATGATACATACATACAACATCACGATGGAAATACATACAACACCATGAAACTTTTATCTATACATACATATCGCTGCAACATACTCCTTGTCATCATTAAGAAATCTCATTTCAAAACATGCGTCCTTAAAATTATCCTTAACCTTTCCAACCACATATTTTATATCCTCATAGGATGTTGGTCCGTTGATAATTGTGCTTCTCGCAAAACAATCGCTAGCCTCTTATTAAAGGTTACTTGCATGATCGGATATAAGAATCCTTAACTTAGTTTTCAGTTTTTTCATATGAATTAGTGATCAAGAAAGGATATTGTGAAGGAATGCAAATGAGAAAAACAATGTATAGAAGAAATAAAGCAAATAAAGCAAAAGACTCAAAATAAAAAATTGGAAATTTCTTTGAATTAAAATGTTGGAAGGAAACGTACATTGAGAATAATGAAACTTGTTTCTCTCTTATATGCAGGTATTTGAGTGTAATGTTTCAATATAACAAATTTGCGACCTTTAAACAGACTACACTAATTTTCTTAAATAGATAAAATATAAAAGTAATCATCGACAATTACTGTAATCCCACGTTGGTAATTTGAGTGAAGCTTTCCTCCACTCCCCCACGTTCGGCATCATGATTCGTGGATTTGAATTTTTCCCTTCCTGCCCTTCTGTCTGACCGTGTCGACGTCGAACCAAAATTTTTAGATGTTTTTCTGGTCGACCGACTTTTGGGAGGTGTTTCACCAGCTTCGTCGATAGCTATTCACTTTCTCGCACAATGGCCCTTTTTTATACCAAAACAACCCATTTATTTGGGCTAACTTATCTCTTGAGGCCGATAGCCCTTTAGTCGAAAATTGCTTGTCAACAAATAGCCCCCAAAATGCCTATTTTGACAGAGATTGTGTTGATGAAGAACTTGGTCATTTTCTTTTTCCATGTTTTTGGACTGCATGTCTTCTTAGGACAACAAAGTCATGCGTCATAATGACCACTTTCTGCCCAACAATTTCCCATGTAAATTTGTCATCTCTCATGATGATCCCTAGTTTTTAGGGCGTCGACTTTCAAACCAAACTCCACTAAATTTCTAACTTTTGGGTACACATACATCTTTTTATGTGACACTTGTCCTTGATTTGCTGCTTTGATCTCCATCTAAATAGTTTTCCTAACCATTCATTTTTTCTTTCTTCTCTTTCTTTCCAACCTTGAAAAAAGAAAAGAACTACTCTCCCTTTTTGCGATGGCAAACTCATCTCGTTCCTCCTTCACTCTTTCTGTGAAACAAAGTATAGATTGCACCCCAAAGCCATCATATAAGTATCAATCCAATATCAAAACATGGCAGCGGAAAAAGCTCATCCCGTTTGTTGTTGCAAAAAAAAATTTCGCATTCCACGGGCTTTATCCCACCCAGAAAAAACACCCTAGAATAGTTAAAAAAATACTTTCCCTATTTTTATCCTACAATCCTTTTTTCTTTTCAAACAAAGCATATAGATGTTAGGTTTATGGCTTACAATGCCATGGTGTTTCGCTCCAAACTTATGCCAAACCATGCAACATACCTTGCTTGGCTCGACAAAGTCCAAGGGCAGCGACGAACCCAGTGGGAGAAACTTGGTATCTTTGACGTTATTCAAATTTTAAGGAGGGCCCACAAGATTAATCTCAACTTCATTTTGTCTTCCCTTTTCTTTTGGGAAGGTTCGACCAATACATTCCAACTTCCTTGCGGGATGTTGACACCTACGTTGTTCGATATGGCTGCTATCACCGAGCTTTCTATGCTCCGTGCAACCTTCAACCCAAGTGAGTCGACGAAGAACTCTTTTCACTTCGATCGCTCATATTTTATGCATTACATCGATGATCATCACGTTAAAACGACAACAGATATCTCCGACAGCGAAAACAATGTGTTTCTGACTCTTTGGCTTTCTCACTTTCTGTTTTGTTTAGGACCTTCAACCATAGCCAAAATCTTTATACCTCTATCCATTCATCTTCATGAAGGTTGAAACATCTCTCTTGGTAAATTATTGATGGCCTCACTTTATCAGACACTAGTTGACGTTTCTTCTCAGTTAAAGTCTCTCCCTGATCATGATAAATAGTTGTCTCTCTCAGGGCCTCTCTGGCTGCTACAGCATTGGCTAACGGCCACATTTTGGCATCAAATAGGCTATTATATTTTTGAATCCATTCTTCGTCTGAATAAGGTCAGGGCTATCGAAGGCTTGAGGTTGGCTTTGGCGATTCTTCCCCAAACGCTCGACCGATTTATCTTCATGAAATATGTCAATATGTTTGTGAATACCACTACCTTTGTTTCAGCCATGGCCCCCTTTATGGAGCGGAGATTTGGTCCGGACTGGTTAAGGGAACCTTTCCCTGGTGTCTTCCAAAATGTTGGTCGAACAAATGCTATTTGGAAAGCCTTTCTAACTCCCACAGTATTTCCTTTCGACTTGACCCTGGGCCCAAATGATATGGTTTTATGAGGTATCAACACAACTTGGTGTCTCGTTAATTTGGCCTTAGTCAAATGTTGCCTCCTTCTCTGTTTTCTCATCACGTCGACATTGTATGGGTCGGGAGGCAACTGACTGCTAATGATCACCAAGCATGTCTCAAATTTTATAGAGCTGGCCAAACTCTTGATCTTCCTGTGTTTAATTTCAAATTAATAAATGACTTCTTGACTCTATAATAAAAATATTGATAAATAAATGTGGTGATAGGTTAAATTATAGAATTTTGGTAAAATAAATATCATTTGTATTTTTTAAAAATACTTTTTTTTTTAATAAGCAATTGATTGAAAAGCTCGCACTAGGGGTGCAACCCTTACAAAAAAACACCAAGCACTAAAGACTGCTTGTGTCGGATAAAGGAAGTTTAAACCACTCATAATAGGTTGGTCTAAACTTAGTATATCCGCTATGCAACCATCTCCAAGAAAGAAAAACAATGTTAGAACAAATAACATCGAAGCAAAACTCCTCCCCCTTGAAGATAATAGCATTCCTCATAAACCAAATGCTCCAAATAGTAGCCACCCAAACAAAATTGGTTAAAATTCTTCGCTTGCGACAATTCACCTTTTCTTGAATAACATCGAAACAAAGAAACTCCTCCACATTAATCGCCTCCGAAATTCCGAGCCAAATAAAAACATGTTTCCAAATTATTTTCACCTCTTGACAAGTGAAAAAAAGATGAGAAGATGATTCAACGGAAGAACCACACATCACACAATCCGGGCTCGATACATTAGCAACACCTCTTTTCAATAATTGATCTCTAGTAGGAAGCCGATCAATAAAGAATAGACCATAATATGGGTCGGGAGGCAACTGACCGCTAATGATCACCAAGCATGTCTCAAATTTTATAGAGCTGGCCAAACTCTTGATATATGAAGAATCAATCGGAAAAATTTCAAATTCATCATGCTACGTTTCATGTAATGACTTATTCATAATTCTCATGAAGCGTCTTCGAGAAGATGAACGATAGATAAAGAGAAACATCTATGATTCAAGGCTACCCATGAAAAAGATAATTATAAGATAAGTACATTTTTCTATGATAAAGTGTTTAAATTAAGTATTAAGCTTAGTTAGGAAATCGAGAAATTAGAAAGAAACATCTTAGACATTTGATATAATATTAAATTTCTTGAAAATGGTAATGAAATGCTTGTAAATGAATTTGTTGATTTTAGAAGACAATCGTTAAAATCTAGCAAATGTGAAATATGTGATTCTTTGAAAAATGAAGTCTATAGTTTGCATAAACCCCTAGGTAAATATACAAAGGAAAAATAAAAGGACTTAAAAGTAGATTAGTTTATCAACCTAATAAATCGTTTATCAGTATTTGTTGGGCTAAGAAGAAAACCAATCATCCTATTTATAAATGCAATTATTTTCATAAGCTTGTTCATTTATAACCTTTCTATTTTTATAAAATACATGCTTGAAGATGAAATATAGGACAACGACTTAAACCATCTTAAATCCACTAACACAACGAGACATCTTAAATCCACTAACACAACGAGACATCAAAAGATCTGGGTACCAAAAACAAAAACTTAATGTGTTTTGCATGAAGGCATTGTGAACTTCAAGGGTTTAAAGGTAAATTAAAGAAATTTTGTGCAAAGTGTAAGTCTGAAGATGGTTTGATGGTCTTGATGAATAATGAATCCTTTGAAAAGTATCTTTGGTAAAAATTCTTTAAGAGATATGTCTCTCAAGAAAGAATGATGCTCAAAGATCACTTGATGAGTCAAGCAATTTAAAGAGATGAAATTTCTTCGAGTTTGTTAATTCTATTAAAAGGGGGGCGGGGTCTTAGGATCTTATGTTTATTAGGTAAAAAATTTAATAGAGAATAAACTTGAAAAACTCCGATTTATCCTCTAACAAGTATTTATTTAAATGTTTAGTCTATTTAATTTATTGTTAATAATAATTTACTTTGAAAAATAAAATATTTTAAGCAAAGGCATACAAAACCAAAAGAAATGGGGTGCAGAAAGCAATGGAGAGCCCACAGTCATCTAAAATCTAAATGGACTAAGGAAGCAGAAAAAATATCATCTAATAAATTAAACCTAATGGACTAATCACTTATTTTCTTAGAGGAGGATTATATTTACTCCAGGAGTAAGTTATTATAACTTACTCCAGATCTAAACCATTGATTTTTTTCAATCTAGTGGTTAAACATAATAAGTAATTAAATATGGAGAGAGAAAATTATTAATTATTATTTTTAACCATTAGATTGAGAAGAATCAACGGTCTAGATTTGGAGTAAGTTATAATAACTTACTCCTGGAGTAAATATAACCCTCCTCATTTTCTTATATTCGCTATTCATTTAAAAAAGAGCGTGTTGAAAGTTAAGAAATTTGCGCAGATGAGGCGGATAAATCTTTAAACACTTTGCTATTCCAATAATATTGCATCATGTGAGTTCTGTTACATTATCTAATGAGCACACAAATTTTATTAATGCATTTAAAATATTCAGGAAGAAGCTCCGGAGCTTTTGGACAATCATCATCATTAAGGCCATCTCCAACTGCCTCTTTGTTGAGTGCCGTACGCCACATGTCTAAAATATTGAAAATTAAATTCCTACACGTAAGCGGACCGTGCAAGTGTAAAGCAATGGTTCTTTTATTAAAATAATAATAAACTTTGTAGCTGTTACTCAATGCTCCAATGAAATTTAATATATAAAGTAAAATTGTGGGATCAATATGAGTTCTTTAAAATTGTACCATTGGAGTGGAAATAGAATGAGTTATTTTAAGATGATGTGGATTAATGGGTCCCACAAAAAACCCAAAAATGGGTTGCACCATTGGAGATGCTCTAACACATGTAATAGCTGTATTGTCAAATAAGAAGAAAGAAATGTTACTAAACTATGATATTATGTTTTGTATAAGATAAATTTTAAGCTGGTGTAAAAAATGTCTTACCACCATTGATTAGAACAAGAAATAGAAAAATAAAGATGATAAAAGCATAAACAAGCATGTGATTTTTAGTCATATTTGTACTCATTTGAATGTTAATAAATATAATTTTTTTGGATGGTTTTATAAGTAAAATTATTACTTTTTTTTGGAAGGGATTATAAGTAAAATTATTATGCTTTGTTTAATTTCTATTAAATAGTTTTTAGCATTTAGTTATTGCAAGGAGCCATTTATTAAATTTTCATTAATGTTAATTTTTTATAATTAATATGTCGCATTTACCTGCTTAACTCACTCAATTGACCATTTAATCTAAGTTCATTCTTTCTTTTTTATTTGTTTTTAAGCCTTTCGTAATATATAAAGAAAAATTTAAAAAGATACACATCAATGATGAATGATGAAAATAACTAGTCGAATAAATAATTCATCGCACACGTTGAAACATATATAATTACATGGAGCACTTCTTCACAAACATGTCCACAAATATGACAATCTATCGAATCAAGGCCCGTTTTGCTTTTCTTAAAATTAGTCAATAACCTGTCATGATGAAGCAGCTAAAGAAAAAAGCGTATTCGCTCCGACACAGTCAATTTCCATATATGTTTCCAAACAGCACTCTTGTGTTGCTCCTGCATACGGTACAGATACTGATACATATCTTTTACCATAAAATCATTGTGTTCCATCCTAGCAAGTAGCAGGTTGTCCGCTTCAACCGTCGTCACAGAAGGGAGCATCCCTCGTATCTTGTCGAGAACGTTGTTGGGCAACCAATTCAATAAGTTTCAGTTCCACTCGCCATCAGCTCCAACAATTCATGCGTCGAAGCACCTCTAGTACGCTGCCACTGTCTGCAAGTCGCTCTAGCTTTACATATATAAAGTAAGAAGGAGGGTCTTCTTCTATGGAAGTGGGTGATTACATGTAAATCGGTTCGCAGTTTGAAACCCTAAAATCTCAATCCAACAGATGCACCAACGTAAACTGATTTGGACCCCATTCTTGTTTCCATATGATACCAAAATAACAAAAGAGAGCGAAAGAGGTAGAGAAGGAAGAAGAACAACAAAAATAAGAGGGAGTAAGAGAGATAGATAAAGAGAAAAATGAGAAAAAGAAAGAGAGATAGTGAAAAAGGAGGAGGGAGAAAGAGAGGATGCTGAGTTTTTTGAGTTAAAGTTGATTTTGAAAGAAGATTTAAGGTGATATTTTGCAAAAGCAGTAGTTGGTTTCTAACACTTCGTTTGATAGTTACGGAAAGCATGATTAAAGACTCAAAATGCCCCAAATTTGCAAATGTGGAGCAACTTAAGTGAAGGGCAATAAAAGGTTTTCAAGAACCTTAAATCTTCTTATTGGTAGATAGTCAACTATCAACCTAAGAATAGAAAATACCTATGATTATCCTTAATTACCCTTTAACACAATTTTATTTACACTAATAAAAATTATTTTAGGTAATTGAGTAAATCAATTTGTATTGCCCAATCAAAACAATGTATTTTTCCAAGTGGCAGAACCTTATTATTGTTTTTCCCTCACTTTCTCTCTCTTTTCTCGTCTCCCTCTTTTTCTTTTTCTTCTTCCTCATTCACTCCTTTTTTCCTTTTACTTCCTCTCTCTTTATCTCTCTTCTCTTTTAGAAATTTATTGTTGTTCTCTGTGTATTACTCTTCCAAATCGTTTCATGTTTCACTCTTCATCCATTTCTTCTCTCTCTCTCTCTCTCTCTCTCTCTCTCTCTCTCTCTCTCTCTCTCTCTCTCTCTCTCTATTCTCCTAATATCTCTTTCTTTCCATGTTCTTTCTCATTCCCTTTTTCTCCTTTTCCTTTTTCGGGTTCTCCCTATTTCTCTTCTTATTCTTCTCTTTTAATAGTTGTTTCTTACTTATTTATTGTCATCTTCATTTTTCTCCCAATCGATTTGAATATGTAATGGGAAATATGAAGGTCTAGGTCACAAAATATGGAGAAGACAATGGGAAAATATGTAGCATTGTGGAAAACATTACTACTACAAATAAACTCTCGTATACTCTTTGGGCTTTTGTTGATTAAATACCTACCTCTTTTTACTGAAAATTCATTGGAGAGTCAGGATTTGAATCAAATGTCTAGCTTCTGCTTCATGAAGATGAAGTTCACCAAAATCGTAGCAGGTATAAATACTACAACTATGAAGAAACTAGGAAGAAAAAGAGTCTCATTCCCTTTGTTCTTGATTTTTTTGCTTGTGATTTCTTGTAAGTTTTGCTTTATGTGATTTCTTGTAAGTTTTGCTTTATGTGATTTCTTGTCTGAAATCTCCTCAGAGTTGATGAAAGTGATGCTTTTCTAACATATTCTAAACATATTGTTGGCTGGGATTTTCGACCTAGGCTAAAATCCAGCCAAAGAGAATGAAAACCATTGTGAGAGAAATATTCTCAAGTCGAACCACAGTTGGTCGACTAAGAACGAAAAGGTAAAATAGTTTATTGGGCCCAGAAGCACTTAAAAGCCCAAAAAACGGGAAAAAGGCCCAAAGGATTCAAATAAAAGTATATTTCATGCAGGTTGGAGTTTTGGAGGAAAAAGGCACCTGAATGTAGAACATTGAGCATGGGTTGGACGTCAAGGTAAAGAACGTGGGGTTTTTAAAGAGGTCGATAACCGGCCCAAAGTAGTTATTTTTATGCACTATAAATAAAGAACTTTGTACATAGTTCTAGAGGTTCACAATTTTACAAACGCCTGCACGCTGTAACACTCAGAGTACCCAAGCGAACGAGCGAAATGAGTCAAGCAAGGGCTATGTATGTTTGAACCATTTATACTTTTCTGCAAACTTTAAATGTTATGTCATTTACCTTTTATTCTTGTCAATTTCCTTTGTTTATTATTGGTTTGATTTTCACCAAATACGTTTTATAAAGAAATATCATTCCAAGTGTGTTAGACGTCGTGTCGAAAACCCTCGTTTTCGTAACTAAAACAAAAGAACTTCTCACAAAAACTCTTGCAAACGAAAGCACTGTTCTGAGATTCCCTGGTCGATATCGCAAGTAACCTTTAAAAAGAGACTAGTGACGTTTACCAAAACCCGAGGTGAACAAAATGGCATGCCCAGTGGGACGATGCTAAAGTTTTTGTTTTTTAGTTATTGCGAAAGTTATTTCTTTTCTTTTTCGTTGTTATGTGTGTATGAATTTAAGAAGTGGTAAACAAGTGTCCAAAATGTCATGATCGAGCACATACACAAGCACTTCAAATCCTTCACTCACACAAGTTTCTTCATAAAATGTGGATGTCATACAGATGAACGCCATGACACAAAGCGCGATAGTGTTATCTCCCATGAGATTGACTACTGCTCCCAGTTCGATTACATCGGTCTAGATAGAAAATCTGGGATCCCCGATTAATCCCACACGTCCGCTGTTTCAAGTAGACTCCGTGCCTCTTGGATAATATCAATACGGTATGCCTTAAACCATGATGGTTGGACTTCAGTCAAATGCATCCACTTACACTAATAATACTATGGCTACGGGTTATCAAGGAGGTTATGCAACAGTACTTCATTAACCTTGGGAAATATAATATTCCAGTCCTCCTTGACATTGGGCGGATCCATTTCTACCCCAACGACCGTAAAACCTTCCTCGGGGTGTACAACATTATAAGAGGGAGTGTCCCGAGGACCGTCAGATACCCACTGGTCTCGGGAAGTGGTCGCCTCATCTCCCTGAACAGATTCAGTCCGAGAAGAAGACGTTTGCTCGGAAGTGCTATGGCTTATTGAACTCTCGGTTTCCGAGCCTCTAGCATCGCTCATCATCTTATCAACGGTTCTACAAGCCATTTATACCTAAAATTAAATGGAAAAAAGTGTATTCGACTACAAAAAACCAAATCCACTATTTCACCGCTAATCAAGTAAAAGGGTGTGCACAAAGGCAACGAGGACGACGTCCCCGACCAAAGCCCTTAACTTAAAATACAAGAAAAAGATACAACAAGCTCTATTGAGGCCTCTTTAGAGACTAAACCCTAGATTTTCTCGAGGGAACACCTCCCTAACTCTTGGGGTTTAAGCCTTGCATTAAGCTCATCACCGAACACATGTGAGCCGCCGCTCAAACCCAGATTTTGGCCAGTGTTAACGCAGAAACTTGTACTTTCCACTTTATCGTGTCGACTACAACACCTGAACGCAACAGCTCCCTGCCCGTCCTCGGCGGTGGCGGCGTCCAAAAGTGGCACGACCACCGTCAAACACCAACACCCACCCGACAAATTCCTAAAACCTACGTTTTACCTTTCCAAACCACACGCATTCTACCAAAAACCTAAATTGGATCGGAAAAAGTAAGGGAATTAAAGGAACTTACATGGTCGCCAAAAAACTTGTCGTGGTCAGAACTCTCTCACGGCGGTAGACGGCGCAGATTGTGACCAGCAGGCTGCAAGTAGAAATATGAAGAAGAAAGAGAAACGAAAGTGGAAATTAGCTGGATCTTCTCCTATTTATAAGGGACTCTCATAGGGCGTGCCCGATCGCCCGCTTAGCCTAGCATATGCATCATTGCGCATTTATATCGACGTGTGGCTCAACACACATGTGCAGCAATACCCCTTCGTTTCCATCAACTATTACGCTTCCCGCGAGCCACACTTCCTCGACAACGATAAAACTCCTCGCGGTGTCCCCTCCTCGGATGACCCAAAAAGTACCATGTAACGCCCGTTAATTTAATTAATTATTTAAGTAAATTATTTCAAATTATTTTTCGAAGTTGCAAAATGCTGTTAATTGTTGAATAGTTGTTATTGGTATTTTAGTTGATTAATTAGTTGATGTATAATATATTAATAATAATAGAGTGAAGTTTATTTAATTATTGGGCTTGTTTAGGTGATTGAAATAGAAATGGTGGGGTGTGGAAGTTAGGCCCATTGAAAATATTAAAATTATATGGTTTGGTTAAATAAGAAGAATTAGGTTAATTAGAGTTTTGGAAAAGAAGGGTTTGGAGAATTAACCGTAAGAAAATTGCAGAAGTGGAAAAGAGGAAAGGTTGGAAGCTAGGACAAAAGACCTCAATCGATATAATAGAACGATCTTCAATCCAAGGTAAGGGTGGGGTTCAGACTCTATAATGGGGTTTATGATGAATACTATACAAGGGTGGGTTTTTACATGGTTACTAGTAGGAAACCCGTGCTATCGCACGGGTCTGGTCGGGATCATATTACATGAATCAGTCTATCACTTGTAATGTTCCCTTATATAAATTAACGACATATATTTAGCCAAAGTGTTTTCCAAGTTTTAGTAAATATTAATAAATGTTAAACACATGATACACAACGACAAAACAATGAAAAAGCTATTAATTCATTAAACTTTTTATGTCTTCAAATAAAAACAATAAACATATTTGCTGGTATAAATATCAGATGCTATCTTCTTGTGTGATTGCAACCAGCCAACAACGTGCATCGTATAACTACAATATAAAATGTATAAAACAAAATATGATTAAGAATAAAATTTAAGGCATATAAATATTGTGTGTTTTCATATACATTTACAAAAATGGAAAAGAAGAATAAGCTTACCATCTAACAAAGTGATTGGAAAACCTCCTTGTATACAACATTTGTGGTAGTGGAGCACGGAACATTCTCTTTGTCGTGTATTAAGATTTTAAGACCACTTTTTGTAGTAAATCTTGAGATTGCAACATAAAGTTGTCCATGACTAAACATGGGAGAAGGCAAATACAAACCAACACTATCAAGAGACTGACCTTGAGACTTATTAATTGTCATTGCGTAAGAGACAATAATTGGAAATTGTCTCCTAATCGACTTAAATTGCCACGGTGACTCTGAAGGTGACATAGACATTCGAGGAATGTAAAAAAGGTTACCTATGTTCTTGCCAGAAATAATTTTTGCCTCAATGACATGATTGGCCAACCTTGTGACAATCAATCTTGTTCCATTACACAATCTATCTGATTGGTCCAAATTTCTCATAAGCATAATGGGAGTACCAACTTTCAATTTGATTCTATGATTTGGTAAACCTGATGTTCTTAATTTGCTAAGAAATTCTGGAGTTAGCACTTCATAAGCTTTGGTATAACTCGTGTCAGTTCTATCGATTGAATCGTAACTAAGATACTCTTTCTCTTCACCTAAAAAAAATTAACAGAAAGATACGAATATTAGTAAATTCAAAATCATAGGCTGCATATTCTTTTTCCCATGCACCAAAAAAAGAATAAATAATTATTACCTGGTATAAGGTCCAATACATAATGATTGATCTTATCCACAACTTCAATGGTTGAGGCAAGAATTGCTTTTCCTTGTAGATATGCAACATCTTGGAATACATTAACCAAATTAGGATATATATTCTCAACAATAGCTTTGATAGGATCTTCATAATTGGTAATCAATAAATCTTGAGGAATCTCTATGTCCACCAATCCGTCATTTGGTTCAGATATCTTACCATCACCGACATTTAAAATCCATTTTGAGAACTCCGCTAATTCCTTAGAACTTGTATTATCGCTTCCTTGCTGAAGTCTCATGTTTTTTGTCAGTGTTAGAACCTGGCAATAGTCCTAGATATAAGAGGAGCATATGGATGAATGAACAATATCAGAACGCCCGGCTCCCGGAACAACTTGAAGAATCTGTCTGAAGTCTCCTCCAAAAACAACAACTTTGCCGCCAAAGATTTTATTCCCAAATCCCTTCTTGGTCATGAAGTCTTTAAGTGTTCTATCTAATGCCTCAAAACAATTTTTATGAGCCATAGGTGCTTCATCCCATATTATCACGTCCGTTGCCTCGAATAATTGAGAATTTTCAGTGTTTTTGTCAATATTGCAAGTGGAGTTGTCAAGTGTTGGCACATGAATTTTGAACTTGGAATGAGCAGTTCGTCCACCTGGTAATAACAACGAAGCTATACCGCTTGAAGCAACAGCAAGCACAATTTTTTTCTTCGAACGAAGTGCACTTGATAGTGTCCTCCACATGAAAGCTTTACCGATCCCTCCATAACCATGTAAAAAGACCCCTCCTCTTTGTTTTCCGACAGCTTCCATGATTTTTTCAAAGATTGAGCGTTGTTCATCTATCATGCATAATGTAAATTGTGATATTTCAAAAAATATCTACCTGTGGGACTGTCAGCTTATGCAATCAAATGGTATAAATATAAATTATCACCTGTAAGGGCTCGAAAGAGATTGTTGAAGTTTTCTCGCTCAGTTTCAATATTGTAATCATGTTCTTCGTAAATCAGTCTGTTTCCAACGTGCCGTGTGACATAAGCATCCGGATAAGGCATGTCTTTGAATTCGTGCAAACTTCTTCGATTGGATTGCAACATATTCTCAGTCTCAATGAGGGTCAAGTTTTTCAACTCAGCTTCTGTTAACTGCATATCTATAAAAAAAACACCAATTAAAACTTGATATGTCGTGGCATGGAAGTTCATTTAATAGGGTATCAATTAACAATACATGCATTACAGCAGCACAGTAAGTTACTGCATGTTACATCAAAATCTTGCAATATAAAATTGATGTACAGATCAGAAGGAACATATTTTAGAAGATTCCTTGTTTGCGAGAACCTCAAACTGAGATACGCATAAAAGCTTGTTATACACACAACAAATAATCTATTATAAATATATCGCAACAATGTACCTCTTATATTAGTTAACTGTCTTTGTTGGTGCAGAATACCGTCGGACAGCGTCTTCCAAGTTTTTTGCCAAACGTGACGCGGTCTGTTAATTGTACCGGACACTAGCATAATTACGAATAACTTTCTCAAAAAATGTCCCGAACCCCAATCTTTGGCCTCGTTAATGGCTACAACATATTCCTTGTCATCATTAAGAAATCCCATTTCAAAACATGCATCTCTAAAACTGTGCCGAACAATTCCACCGACCTTTTTTATATCCTCATAACATGTTGGCCCTTTTGCAACAGTCAGCATCATTCTCAGGTAATACAGCTCACCTGTACTTGGAGGAACCCAGATTAGTCTTCCAATGGTGTGCCCTCTCTTATGCGGTCTCCATTGTCGGTATCTTTTATCATAAACATACTTAGTGAGGAAATTTGAGTAGCTCAGATTTCTGGCCTCTGGATATGTTTTTTTTGCTTCCATCCAAGCGGTAAACATTGATTCCTTCACACTTGGTTTTTCAAGGACCTCATCTATTAGTTCGTAATCTGTATAATATACCGAATTATCGCCCTCAAGATGAAAATATAATCTTTCTACTGCAGGAGACCTTCCATGAATGGGAAAAGAAAATATTCTCCAACATGCTTCGCTTGGTGAGACATATCTACAATCAAGATACTGCTTGATTTCATCGCCATTTTTAGCGGTCAAAGGATTATCGTTGTCTCCTACGACAGCAACGGTAATCCTGTCATACCCCTTGTTTATATATTTAAATAAGTACTTAACCGAAGTACCTTGATTACACCATTCCATATTAATGTGAGCTTGAAATTTCTTCAACAGATATGGATTGTGAGGAACAACAAATCTGTTATCAAGAATAACGTTTTTATCGTAACAGTGTTTCCAGTATCCCTCCTTCGGTATACAGGATATCCATCCTGATCAACTACGGTCTGAGGCTGCCATTTTTTTGGAAAGAATTTAGAGCATTTTGCGTCTTTCATGCAAGGTGACAGCATGTTTGCCAAACCACACGGACCGTGAATCATATGTCTCTTCACCAGATTATACAATTCCACATCATCTTCTTTTGATGGTATCTCTGCTGAAATGATGTTGTTTATGACCTCGGGAGTGGGATACTTGCTTTGCGGATGCATGAATAGCAAAATATGAGCATGTGGTAAACCTCTTTTTTGAAACTCAATAGTGTATATATCTGCATAAAATTATAGCAATGAGAGTTTATGATTATATGAGATTTTAAATAGAAGTGATAAACATAAAACATAGTTTGACGGCATGAAATTAATAATATGACTTACATGCAACCACTCTCCCTAAGACATGCTTCTTAGTCAAATCAAACAACAACTCATCCAACTTAATTTTAAAAACTCTTGATATAATGTCGGGACAATCATGGGGCTGGAACCTCATTGGGTGAAGCAGTCTTTTGACTTCGGGCCACATTGGATTGCATGTAAATGTGATAAAAAGGTCAGGAAAACCAATATGACTACAAATATCCATTCCATCAAAATACAATTGCTCCATGTATCTTCGACTTCCAACATAAGTTAATGGTAAAACAACCCTCTTACCCTTGTTTGCTCCATGAGTGTTCTGATCCTGTTCTGGACCGTTCAAATTATTGTACTTTGAAACTCTTAGTTTTTTCTGGTGCTTGCGTATGTAATTCAACCTTTGAGACTCCATCATGGTGAAACCATCAACCAAAAATTGCTGAAAAAGCCTTCTGGACATCAAAAGTGTGTGTGCTTCGGTTGGTCTGGTTTGAATCCGAAACGTAAGCCATTCTCTGATAGTAAGTTTATTCTTCTTTTTCTTTGCTTTTGTTTCCCTGTGTAGAATACCAATTCTAAAACCATATTCGCCATATGGAAACAAAAAGTGGATATTGTAAAGCAAGATAACTTGGATGAAACTCACTTATCCTTTTCAGCCTCCCACCCGGTCTCTCAAGTATAATATGTCTCTTAGAACCTGTATCAACATCACCAACGATAAGTGCGGCAACTTCAGAAACTGTTGGTTGATTATAAACTCTTCCGTCCTTGGATCGATCGGCGATTAATTTCAGTTTTAGATCGGGTACATGAGAATCTTTTAGTCGATCTGCTGCCATCCTAAATGTTTTAGCATGTGTTGAACTCATCAAGCATAAGTTTCAATTTTCCAACCGTTTCTGGATTCACATTAGGATTATGACTGTAACACATTTTATAAAACAGTTAGTGTACATGCATTATGAACTTCTATAGAAGAAGGTAAAACAGAGTAATGTCATAAAACAAAGGAAGAATTCAGACATTACCCTATTCCTTTCATTCTATGATGGATTTCATTATCAGTGTCATAAATATAAAGCTATGCAAATTTTGGTGTTTCTCCATCTAAAGGGAGCATGCTCCCAATTCTATGGCAAGTCTGTCCATGTATCCTTATGTTAGGCGGTCCTCCTGCCGATTGGTATCTATTGTCAAACTTCATTCCGGGTGACGTAAAGGCAAACATAATGTTGTACAATCTGCAATACTGCTGATAGTTTATACATTCTGAATCATTATCATCAGACAATAGATGCTTTAGTAACAGTGGCGGTTCATTCAAAAGCGGCAACACAACTTTACCATTTCCACAACATAATTGGAATTTGGGTACAACACTATGTTTTCGTTTGTCTGTCTTCTCTTGATACCACATCAGTGCTCCACAATGTATGCATTCAACAATTGGACCACCGATATCAGAGTAGCCTGTTTTATTCAAACAAACACGAAGCAAGTCATAATTTAGAATAAAATAGTCACAACTATAGATGTTTCATGACTGCAGCATTGAATATGGCATGGTTTACAGGAATCAAATCATATTAGTTAGTTTGTAGTATAAAATAAAGTGTCACATATATCTATACATATGTACCAGAATCTTTCACATTTTGCGGCGTATAGTTTGGTTCTATGGTTTCTTCATCATCAAGAGTTGATGTTGTGTCATAGTTAGGATTTGCATTTATGAACTCACAATCACTATCAGATATTGAATCATCCGTTGTTCCATCTTCAACGGTTTCATCTGCTTCGTTATTAACACTTGTGTTGCGGTGAATATTGCTTGTGGATGAAGACTCACCATAATGATCAATATTTGAGAATTTTTTGAATAGATTGGCGGCCATAGATTGAATAGCACCGACATTCAATTGTATTCTGGATGAAACGACTGATCCACTTTGCTGTGTATTAACGTTTTTGAAGACTTGATTAGCAAAGGAAGATGTTGTACCACTTGAAGGTGTGTTTGTATCGAGGCTGACAGGAGAATTGAAAGCATGTTGTCTGCTCAGTCGTGGCGTATTTGGTTGAATAATTGTCTTTGTTCGTTGATATGATGTCGCAGCTACCAGGTTAGGGGACATGGTATCCATAGTACATGTTGAATTCGAGCTGCATGAACCAACTTTGGGTGTTGTTGTATTTGACTTCAGTTTATATGCATTGCGTTGCCTTTGATTCTGAAACTTATCAACACTGACGTTTCTACCCGTTGCTGATGACCTTAGAAGCTTTGCTGGATGTGTATTCAAGTTTTGACTCCTTTGATTAATCACTGAAGAAGTGATGTTAGAAAGTGGTGTTCTGATGTTGTCAATGGATGGATGATAGTTTTTACTGAAACATACTTCAAAATCCAATTCTTTATCACCAACTCTACTTCTTTTCAATCTTCTTTCACTGAGAACTTGTTTCCTCCTTCTTCTTGCCAATGCTGCAACTTTCTTACTCTCACAATCGTGTGATTCCATAATAGCTATGTAAATGGTTTACTAAGTATACCTCATGCAAACAAAATAAAAGACAACACCTATAGGATTCTAATGTGAAAAGTTTTTTCTCATACTTATTTTGTTATTTGAACAGTCGGCCAATTAAAACAGAGAGAATATGGTAAGGATGTGTATACCTATTAAATGTCCATGCACAATGGTATTTGCTATTATCTTTAACGTGCTTTGCCTTATTAATAATTAACCATCTAATTATGACAGTAAAAATGTTAAAGACATGAGAGGGGATATTAAAGTTGATGGTTAAGTGTTTGGTCAGCATAATTATTCCATTTAATCAATTAATGGTAAAATAAAAAAACTGTTGGTAAACCACAAAAAGGTTACAATCAATGATAACATTGAATACACAAAAATGACATTAACGAAAAATGAAATTAAATTAAAAGAAAAAAACATTGGAAAACGCAAATGCAGTAAGTATAATCCCTCACCAATGAATAGTAACAACTTATACTTGTAATGTGAAAGGGCAAACACGTTTTGCAAGGCCATACCTTTTGAGATTTGCTTCCAGATTTTCTTCTTGTGTTATAATCAAAAATCAAATCACATATCTTCTCTTACTATTATCCCCTACATGCAAAAACAAAACCAGTCAAGGCAACATACTCCCAAAGCATTTGATTCAACACATCCCTGCGAAAATGTCTTATTCTTCATGGAGTGGCGGGTAAGGTTATGGATAGAACGTACATACCTCTGTTTGTCTTTGTTGCAAGATCCATTTGATCGTTTTTTTATAATAATTTGGAAACAACCGTGGTAACTTTTGTTTGACGATGAAGGTTCTTGTCTCTTAACACCGAGGAAATCAATTGCATATTAGGCATGAAAGCTGATGACGATGAAGTATCTGATGGAAACACCAAATCTGTATTGAAAGAAGTAAAAGTTGAGGAGGATGAAATAGGGAAAAGCTCAAAGATCTAACCTGCTTCTTTGTTGAATGAATTAGGGCAAACCTCTGGAGCAAACCATGATGCGCTGCTGAAGGATGTGAAAGTGGAGCGTCATGCTGGCCAGCCTTCTCAGATGAATAACAATGATAAAGTGCTGCAGAAAGAGATATCATGGGAAAAAGAGATCACCAAGTCCCAAATTAGAGGTCATCAAGTGATGGTAAGATTTCTGATTTCAATAGTACTTTACTTTGTACGGTTAATGATGTGAACATTGTTAATAACAACAAATTTGTAATGCAACAACACAAACCAAACATCATTTAACAACTTCAATAAACTAATTGTGTTGATCATTAAGCATGGAAAATTAAAAAATTAGAACAAATCATGTAACTATTTATACTTTTTAATATCTTCAAAATCTTGGTTGGTGATTGTTGCAGACTATTAATTATCTTCTACTGCATCATTTATAAGATCTCTGATTTCAATATTAAAGTGATGTTTGTACGATTAATGATGTGAACATTTGTAACAACAACCAATTTGTGATGCAGCAATTCCCTCAGGAGGTGATAAAGAAAGCTCTAAGACCGGACATAACAGGATGCAGGCTGTATGATCTTGAAGACTTATCTTTCTATGAGTGTAAGATTCTGAAGTCAAACAGAAAATACGTTGAAATGTATCTTGGATATGGTTGGTATGCATTTGTACAGGACAGAAAGCTGAAGGTCGGTGATAAGGTGGTATTCAACTATAATTCAGACCAGGAAATCTTGTACGCGAGGGTTGAGAGGAAAGTGAAGCAGACCAACAATTAAGTTAGCTTATCTATGTGTATTTGTTTTTTCTCTTTGATTTTAACTTAACTGTGGGTACCATCAAAACAATCATTTTTTTTGTTAAGGATATTTAAGACATGTGCTGATAACTGTTGTTTTATTGGCCATGTCATATTTTGATGTATGATTAAGTAACCTTCATAATGAAGGTAGTACTGAATTATCTTTAATGTTTAAATTTGCATATATGGTGTTGTTCTTTAATTTTCTCGTTAAATTCGCAATGTGTACACATTGCCTGTCCATTATTGGTTGATACCCTACTTATGTAGATATGTTTATAACTTAAACCATGATAGTATTCAATATAAGGTTACTTATTTTGTCTGCACTGGATATATTATCTGGATCAGACTATAAATTTTTTTGCTGTTTAAATATATTGTTAACACAACTTTATAATTTGCTCAATGGTTTAAGTTACATTGGCTTGTCAAGAATGAACTCACAATTTTGGATTTAGAAACCTAATCTGTCAAACACAATCCAAATATCTATGTAATGATGACACTTATAGTTTTCCAAAACCTGTTACAGTCAATTTGTAAGGGCAGAACCTAACTTCTACATAGTTTTCCATAACTGTTATTTGTTAGAACAAGATTTGTTCTTATCAATTATCTTAGTTTTGATGATAACAATAATATGAATTTTGCTTAAGATAATATGGTACTCTAATCCAATGCAATTTCCTTTTCAGGAAATATATATAAAGAGTACGCATAATTCAGCGCTCAGAAGATGTGTCTCAAATGGTTCAGCATGCAACATCAGAACATGGTCTGGCAAGACATCAGAAGATGGTCGAAGCAGAATCAGAACATGGGTCTATGGAAGCATCAGAAGAACATGAGATCAGAAGCACTGAAGATCAGAAGATGGTATCACGCTCAGAAGCACTTCAAGGTCAGAAGATCAGAAGATGCTGTGCACCAAGCTGTTTGACTCTGATGATATTCAAACGTCGTATTCATAAACATCAGATCAGAAGGAAGTACACGTGGCAGACTACGCTGACTGACAAAAGGAACGTTAAAGCTACTAAAGGCTACGTCAGTAGACACAGCGTGAACAAGGCTCGAGGTAGTTGACAAAAGCGTATAACATTAAATGCAAAGCTGTACGGAACACGCAAAGCATTAAATGCATTCAACGGTCATCTTCTCAACGCCTATAAATATGAAGTTCTGATGAGAAGCAAGGTTAACGATTCTGCACCAAAACAACTCATATCAAACTTGCTGAAACGCTGTTCAAATCTAAACTCAGAATCTTCATCTTCATCAAAGCTCACTACATTGCTGTTGTAATATCTTATTGAGATTAAGCTTAAATTGTAAGAGAAATATCACAGTTGTGATTATCGCTTTTTAGAAGCATTTGTAAACTCTTGAATTGATTACATTAAGTTGTAAGGAACTAGAGTGATCAGTTGATCAGTATACTCTAGGAAGTCTTAGCAGTTAGCTGAGCAGGAAGTCTTGGCAGTTGGCTGAGCAGGAAGTCTTAGCAGTTAGCTGAGCAGGAAGTCTTGGCAGTTGGCTGAGCAGGAAGTCTTGGCAGTTGGCTGAGCAGAAAGTCTTAGGAGTGAACTAAGCCTAGAGTGATCGTGTTGATCAGTAGACTCTAGAAAAGTCTTAGGAGTGAACTAAGCAGTTGTTCCTGGAGTGATCAGGTTGTGATCAGAAGACTCTGGAAGACTTAGTTGCGGCTAAGTGGAAAACCATTGTAATCCGTGCGATTAGTGGATTAAATCCTCAGTTGAGGTAAATCATCTCTGCGGGGGTGGACTGGAGTAGCTTCGTTAACAGTGAACCAGGATAAAAATAATTGTGCATTTAATTTTTATCGCTCAAGATTTTAAGTCACACTTATTCAATCCCCCCCTTTCTAAGTGTTTTTCTATCCTTCAATTGGCATCAGAGCGCCGGTTCTAAGGTGCAAGCACTTAACCGTGTTTAGAAAAGATTCAGGAAGAGAAAAACGCTTCATTTAAAAGATGGTTGATGAAAGTGAAAGGACTATACCTACACCTGCATCTACATCTGGCTCTGCTGAGCAATACAACGGTAACAATGGTTATACTAGACCGCCGGTATTTGATGGTGAAAACTTTGAATACTGGAAAGATAAACTGGAGAGTTACTTTCTGGGTCTAGATGGTGATCTATGGGATCTTCTGATGGATGGTTACAAACATCCAGTAAATGCCAGAGGCGTGAAGCTGTCAAGGCAAGAAATGAATGATGACCAAAAGAAGCTTTTCAGGAATCATCATAAATGTAGAACTGTTTTGCTGAATGCTATCTCTCATGCTGAGTATGAGAAGATATCTAACAGGGAAACGGCCTATGACATATATGAGTCCTTGAAAATGACTCATGAAGGAAATGCTCAAGTCAAGGAGACAAAAGCTCTTGCCTTAATCCAGAAGTATGAAGCCTTCAAGATGGAGGATGATGAAGACATTGAAAAGATGTTTTCGAGATTTCAAACTCTGACTGCTGGATTGAGAGTTCTTGACAAAGGATACACCAAGGCTGATCATGTAAAGAAGATCATCAGAAGCTTACCCAGAAGATGGGGTCCGATGGTGACTGCATTCAAGATTGCGAAGAATCTGAATGAAGTTTCTCTGGAAGAGCTTATCAGTGCCTTGAGAAGCCATGAGATTGAGCTGGACGCAAATGAGCCTCAAAAGAAAGGTAAGTCTATTGCATTAAAATCAAATATCAAGAAATGCACTAACGCTTTTCAGGCTAGAGAAGAAGATCCTGAAGAATCAGAATCTGAAGAAGAAGATGAACTGTCCATGATTTCCAGAAGGCTAAATCAACTCTGGAAGACCAAGCAAAGGAAGTTCAGAGGCTTCAGAAGTTCAAGGAAATTTGAACGTGGAGAATCTTCTGATGAAAGAAGATTTGACAAGAAGAAGGTCATGTGCTATGAATGCAATGAGCCTGGACACTACAAGAATGAATGTCCAAATCTTCAGAAGGAAAGTCCCAAGAAAAAGTTTCATAAGAAGAAAGGTCTTATGGCAACCTGGGATGAGTCAGAAGATGATTCAGAAGATGAGCAGGCCAACTGTGCGCTGATGGCGACAGAAGATGACGGATCAGAATCTACATCAGAATCAGATTCTGAAGAGGTATTTTCTGAACTTACTAGAGATGAGTTAGTTTCCGGTCTAACTGAACTTCTGGAACTCAAGTCTCAGATCAGTCTCAAATACAAAAAGCTGAAAAAGCAATTTGAATTTGAAACTAAGAAGCTTGAGTTGGAGAATTCTGAATTAAAGGAAAAACTTTTAAAATTATCCAATAATGTTGGATCTCCTTCTGATTCAGAAAAATCCACTCCCAGTCTGAACCATATTCTGAAAGAATATGATCTAAGTTTCAGGAAGTTCCTATCTAGAAGTATTGGCAGAAGTCAGCTAGCTTCTATGATATATGCTGTGTCTGGAAACAAAAGAGTTGGCATTGGTTATGAGGGTGAAACCCCATACAAACTTGAACCTGTTGATGAAATGAAAATTACATACAAGCCATTGTATGATCAGTTCAAGTATGGCCACTCACATGATTTTAGGCACACCTCACATGCACAAAGTTTTCACATTACACACACTAAGAAGCATGTGACACAACCTAGGAAATATCATGAAACTCACATTAAGAATTATCATGCTGTTCCTCCTATTGCTTACAATGTTAAACCCAAGTTCAATCAGAACTTGAAGAAATCTAACAAGAAAGGACCCAAAAAGATGTGGGTACCTAAGGATAAGATTATTCCTATTGCAGATATCCTTGGCTGCAAGAAGGACAAAGCACAACATGTCATGGTACCTGGACTCTGGATGCTCGCGACACATGACAGGAAGAAGGTCTATGTTCCAAGACCTGGTGCTTAAGTCTGGAGGAGAAGTCAAGTTCGGAGGAGATCAGAAGGGCAAGATAATTGGCTCTGGAACTATAAAATCTGGTAACTCTCCTTCCATCTCTAATGTACTTCTTGTAGAAGGATTAACACATAACCTTTTATCTATCAGTCAATTAAGTGACAATGGTTATGATATAATCTTTAATCAAGAGTCTTGCAAGGCTGTAAATCAGAAGGATGGCTCAATCCTATTTACAGGCAAGAGGAAGAACAACATTTATAAGACAGATCTGCAAGATCTTATGAGTCAGAAGGTGACTTGTCTTATGTCTGTTTCTGAAGAGCAGTGGGTCTGGCACAGGAGATTAGGTCATGCTAGTTTGAGAAAGATCTCTCAAATTAACAAACTGAATCTTGTCAGAGGACTCCCTAATCTGAAATTCCAATCAGATGCTCTTTGTGAAGCATGTCAGAAGGGCAAGTTCTCCAAACCTGCATTCAAGTCTAAGAATGTTGTTTCTACCTCAAGGCCATTAGAACTCTTGCACATTGATCTGTTTGGACCAGTCAAAACAGCATCTGTCAGAGGAAAGAAATATGGATTAGTCATCGTAGATGATTATAGCCGCTGGACATGGGTAAAATTCTTAAAACACAAGGATGAGACTCATTCAGTGTTCTTTGATTTCTGCATTCAGATTCAATCTGAAAAAGAGTGTAAAATCATAAAGGTCAGAAGTGATCATGGTGGTGAATTTGAGAACAAATCCTTTGAAGAATTCTTCAAAGAAAATGGTATTGCCCATGATTTCTCTTGTCCTAGAACTCCACAGCAAAATGGGGTTGTAGAACGAAAGAATAGGACTCTTCAAGAAATGGCCAGAACCATGATCAATGAAACCAATATGGCTAAGCATTTCTGGGCAGAAGCAATAAACACTGCATGTTATATTCAGAATAGAATCTCTATCAGACCTATTCTAAATAAGACTCCCTATGAATTGTGGAAGAATAGAAAGCCCAACATTTCATATTTCCATCCTTTTGGATGTGTATGCTTTATTCTGAACACTAAAGATCATCTTGGTAAGTTTGATTCCAAAGCTCAAAAGTGTTTCCTTCTTGGATATTCTGAACGCTCAAAAGGCTACAGGGTATACAATACTGAAACATTGGTTGTAGAAGAATCAATCAATATCAGGTTTGATGATAAGCTTGGTTCTGAAAAACCAAAGCAAGTTGATAATTTTGCAGGTTGTGATATTGACATATCAGAAGTTGTTGAACCAAGAAGCAACGCATCAGAAGCAGAGCTTCTCAGAAGCAAAGAATCTGAAGATCAAGTAACAGCTTCTTTGGAGGATCTAAGTATTTCTGAAGAACCATCTGTCAGAAGATCATCCAGACTCATCTCTGGTCATTCAGAAGATGTCATTCTTGGAAAGAAGGATGATCCAATCAGAACAAGAGCATTCCTTAGGAACAATGCAGACTGTCAATTAGGTCTTGTATCTTTGATCGAGCCAACTTCTGTTGATCATGCTCTAGAAGATCCAGACTGGATAATTGCTATGCAAGAAGAACTAAATCAGTTTACAAGGAATGATGTTTGGGATCTTGTTCCTAGACCAGATGGATTCAACATAATTGGTACAAAATGGGTCTTCAGAAACAAGCTTAGTGAGAAAGGTGAAGTGATAAGGAACAAAGCCAGACTGGTGGCTCAGGGTTATAGTCAGCAAGAAGGGATTGACTACACAGAAACCTTTGCACCAGTGGCCAGGTTAGAGTCTATTCGTCTATTAATTTCTTTTGCTACTCAACATAACATCACTCTCTATCAGATGGATGTTAAGAGTGCCTTCTTAAATGGTTATATAGATGAAGAAGTTTATGTCCATCAACCTCCTGGTTTTGAAGACTCTATGTCTCCTAATCATGTTTTTAAACTTAAGAAATCATTGTATGGATTGAAACAGGCTCCCAGAGCTTGGTATGAACGCTTAAGTTCTTTCCTTCTAGATAATGGTTTCACTAGAGGAAAAGTGGACACTACTCTCTTTTGTAAAACCTTTGAAAAGGATATTTTAATTTGTCAAATATATGTAGATGATATTATTTTTGGAACATCTAATGCTACACTTGGAAAGGAGTTTGCTAAGTCTATGCAGGCTGAGTTTGAAATGAGCATGATGGGAGAACTCAAGTATTTCCTTGGAATACAAATAAATCAAACATCAGAAGGAACGTATGTTCACCAAACCAAGTATGTGAAGGAACTTCTGAAGAAGTTCAATCTTCTAGACTGCAAAGAAGCCAAAACTCCTATGCATCCAACATGCATCCTAGGTAAGGATGAGGTAAGTAAGAAGGTAGATCAGAAGCTATACAGAGGTATGATTGGATCTCTTCTATATCTGACTGCTTCTAGACCTGACATTCTGTTCAGTGTTTGTTTGTGTGCTAGATTCCAATCGGATCCTAGAGAATCTCATTTAACTGCTGTTAAGAGGATTCTAAGGTATCTGAAAGGTACTACTAATGTTGGTTTAGTTTACAGAAAATCTAAAGAATACAACTTAGTAGGATTCTGCGATGCTGATTATGCTGGAGACAGAATTGAAAGAAAAAGTACTTCAGGAAGTTGCCAATTTCTTGGAAGTCACTTAATCTCCTGGTACAGCAAGAAGCAAGCAACCATTGCTCTATCAACCACAGAAGCAGAATATGTCGCAGCTGCTGGTTGTAGTACACAGATGCTCTGGATGAAGAGTCAGTTAGAAGATTATCAGATATTTGAGAGTAACATTCCTATATTCTGTGATAATACTTCTGCTATATGTTTATCTAAGAATCCTATTCTTCATTCAAAAGCTAAACATATTGAGATAAAACATCATTTCATAAGGGACTATGTTCAGAAGGGTGTTATATCTTTAAACTTTGTTGATACAGACCATCAATGGGCTGATATCTTTACAAAACCCCTGGCTGAAGATAGGTTTAAGTTCATTCTGAAGAACATCAGTATGGATTTGTGCCCAGAATGAGAAGATGAGAATTTCTCATGTATGAGTATCTTCTGAAATGAATGTGGAACATTTTTTTTATCAGAAGTTCTGATTGAATTCGTTTAGAAATTATGATTCGGTTATTACTAACGTTTCATTGTCTAAGTTGATTCAGAACATCTTGTAAAGCAAAACAGCTGTTACGCATTATCTCGGGAAGGTAAACCTGTCGTTACTATTCATGGATAAGCGCGCGTGCAGTTGAAGGGACGCCGACCATAGGTAACTGTGCTAGTCACTTCATTCGTCTTTATTATCTCTCCTCACGTCACGTAACATTAAACGCTTTTCATCATTCGTTTCATTTTATTTTCCTTTAAATACTCTTCAAAATGGTTTTCGGTTTCCTATCTCTTTGTTTTCCTCTTAAAATTTTTTTTTCATCTTGTACTTCTGTACCCATTGGTTGAACCTTAATGAAATCATTTTCTTCCTCCATGTGTTCTGTTTTATTCATCTGAATCTTTTCTATTTTTTTTGATGATATGACAAAAAGGGGGAGAAAGATAAATGATAAATGATTTGATTAAATCTATCAGTTGCTGGGTAAAGGCTCCCACACATTCACTAACAAGAACTGCAAGTTCTATATGGTTTAAGTGTTTTGCAGGTACAAAGAAGTGAAGTGAATCTTCAAAGCAAACACTAGAAGCAAAACCATTGAAACTGAAGCAAGCTGAGTGCTGTCAAGCTTCAGAGATCAGAAGCAAGAAAGAAGAATGAATCAGTAGCACTGATAATAGAATTTGAATATCATTGTCTATCCTGTTCTGACAAAATTCTATTTGCCCTGATACACATAATGTTATGGCTCTGATACATTATTTGCTCTGATACATGTTTTTAGCCTAAAATGCTCTGATACATTTGGCTCTGATACATATCATGTATTTGAATATACATTTTATGTTCTAACTCGTTCATGCTGACTTTTGTCGTTTAGTTTTTGTTCTGTAACATTTCAGGATGTAGAGATGCTCAAATGATGCTCTGGTACATTCAACAATGTTCTGATACAAATCTAGCATGAAGTGATGTTAGTAGACATTCAAAGTTCTGAAGCTATCCGAGGGAAGCAGAAATCAGAAGATGTGAATGTTCTAAAAGATCCAGAAATTCAAGTTCTGAAGCTGTCCTGAATGGAAGCAGAAGTCAGAAGCTGTGAATGTTCTGAAGATCAAAGAAATTCAAGTTCTGAAGCTGTCCTGAATGGAAGCAGAAGTCAGAAGCTGTGAATGTTCTGAAGATCAAAGAAATTCAAGTTCTGAAGCTGTCCAATGGAAGCAGAAGTCAGAAGCTATGGATTCTCTGAAGGCAGAAGCTCATATGATCGTCTCTACCGAAATAATCAGGGAAGTCTTTTATTAAAGTTCTTCGAGTATTTATTTCAGGGGGAGATTATTTATCTCAGGGGGAGATTGTTAATCTCAGGGGGAGACATATTCATATGCTTATGCTATAGCTGTGTAATTTGTCTTTTGCCGTCTACTCTTTCTGATCGCAAATTCATATCATTTATATATGTTTTTGTCATCATCAAAAAGGGGGAGATTGTTAGAACAAGATTTGTTCTTATCAATTATCTTAGTTTTGATGATAACAATAATATGAATTTTGCTTAAGATAATATGGTACTCTAATCCAATGCAATTTCCTTTTCAGGAAATATATATAAAGAGTACGCATAATTCAGCGCTCAGAAGATGTGTCTCAAATGGTTCAGCATGCAACATCAGAACATGGTCTGGCAAGACATCAGAAGATGGTCGAAGCAGAATCAGAACATGGGTCTATGGAAGCATCAGAAGAACATGAGATCAGAAGCACTGAAGATCAGAAGATGGTATCACGCTCAGAAGCACTTCAAGGTCAGAAGATCAGAAGATGCTGTGCACCAAGCTGTTTGACTCTGATGATATTCAAACGTCGTATTCATAAACATCAGATCAGAAGGAAGTACACGTGGCAGACTACGCTGACTGACAAAAGGAACGTTAAAGCTACTAAAGGCTACGTCAGTAGACACAGCGTGAACAAGGCTCGAGGTAGTTGACAAAAGCGTATAACATTAAATGCAAAGCTGTACGGAACACGCAAAGCATTAAATGCATTCAACGGTCATCTTCTCAACGCCTATAAATATGAAGTTCTGATGAGAAGCAAGGTTAACGATTCTGCACCAAAACAACTCATATCAAACTTGCTGAAACGCTGTTCAAATCTAAACTCAGAATCTTCATCTTCATCAAAGCTCACTACATTGCTGTTGTAATATCTTATTGAGATTAAGCTTAAATTGTAAGAGAAATATCACAGTTGTGATTATCGCTTTTTAGAAGCATTTGTAAACTCTTGAATTGATTACATTAAGTTGTAAGGAACTAGAGTGATCAGTTGATCAGTATACTCTAGGAAGTCTTAGCAGTTAGCTGAGCAGGAAGTCTTGGCAGTTGGCTGAGCAGGAAGTCTTAGCAGTTAGCTGAGCAGGAAGTCTTGGCAGTTGGCTGAGCAGGAAGTCTTGGCAGTTGGCTGAGCAGAAAGTCTTAGGAGTGAACTAAGCCTAGAGTGATCGTGTTGATCAGTAGACTCTAGAAAAGTCTTAGGAGTGAACTAAGCAGTTGTTCCTGGAGTGATCAGGTTGTGATCAGAAGACTCTGGAAGACTTAGTTGCGGCTAAGTGGAAAACCATTGTAATCCGTGCGATTAGTGGATTAAATCCTCAGTTGAGGTAAATCATCTCTGCGGGGGTGGACTGGAGTAGCTTCGTTAACAGTGAACCAGGATAAAAATAATTGTGCATTTAATTTTTATCGCTCAAGATTTTAAGTCACACTTATTCAATCCCCCCCTTTCTAAGTGTTTTTCTATCCTTCATTATTCACATATTTGTTTTTTAAATTTTTTATAGTTAGGCTCATTTAGACAGTGTGTTTTTTAATTAGAGTGTTTATTTTTTACTTAGAATATAAACCATGCCATCAACTCTAAATTATAAAACATATACAAATGCATATCAATACAGCATGATAGTGTTAAAGATAAAACTTTAGGTTGTTCGGAATTCTATCAATTGGAATCTTCAATAATATATGACAGCAAGGGTATATTATTTAAGCAATTCAAATTCAAATTCATTAGAAGCATTTCAAACAGAAGTAGATTTGAAACAATGCTCATCATGATAAACTCAATTCAATGAAAACCTTGTATATATCATAACTAAATGGGGCAATTGTAATTCAACATATCTATGTCTTTAGAAAGCCTCAAACTCAACAATTATGATAAACTAAGTACCAGAACAGCAAAACAAAATTTCATCCAACTAATTAAATAAACCAAATGTCTTGATCATAAGGCAATGTAAATTTAAAACTTATAAATTTTGAAGCTAACTATTTCTCCTGTTTAATATCTCTGGCCATCTTGGTTGATGATTGTTGTACACTATCATTATCTTCTACTGCATCATTCATAAGTCTCTTACATGGAGTGAGTCCTGAATTTTCAATGGTCAGGTCATTTTCTGCAGATGCAGATACAAGTTCCTATCATGAATAAAGAAAGGCAACAATAAGATTTACAATAATGACACAATGATAAAGTTGCCCAGCAAATAAATAATATCACATGTAAAAAATACATACAGAAATGCTATTCATGTCATCCTGGGACAGAGGTTCTGGTGCTCGAAGTTTTGAGCTCTGGTGAAAATAACAAACAGTTAGTGTACGCCCTAAGAAAACTAAGCACTCATCAAACGAAGATTACAAAAGATTACTGTGGTGGTCGTTTTCTTTTACCTCCCCGTTTCACTTGGGAGGACGGCACGCTAAACCCTTCACGCGAAATTTGGAAGGAGAATGCGCCCGTGGCGGGATGAATTTTATTTCAGTTCTTCCTACGATATCACACGAACTTTCTTATTTGTCCTACGAGTAGGAAAGGGGAAAAAAGATCTCAACTAAACCCTAGGAGTTTGCTAAGTGTGGGGATTTACACCTAGACTAGAAATTCTGGAGTCCGGGAGGTCGGTTATACATAGGGAAGTGTTTAAACACCCTACATATCTGTAGTACTCTACAGGAACCTTCTCTGTGTCATTGTGTTTGTGTTTACTGCTAATGATTGGGAAAGTTTCTCCTTTGTGTTAGGAGAAGGAATTGAATTGATTTTAAAAGACAGACAGATAGACAGACTGACTATTTTTGGTATTTTATTAGCTCGCTGAGATTCCTTGTGAACCTCATGCCTACATATCCCTAGTGGAAGTCAGAGCTTAATGTAGTTCGGGGAACTAACTAGGGAAATTAATTATTTTTGGTGCCTTGCTTGAAGCTCAAGGTTGAAGCTTGGAATTAAATCTCTGTTTACAGTAAAGAGACATGAAATTATCTCTACAGAGAGGTATTTGTACTATTCTACCACAAACATTTTGAAAGAGTGACAGAATAACTGGATTCATTTCATTCAAGAGGGGGACCTTACTTGTGTGTGCAAGTATGCCAGTCAGATGCCTCTTAAATGAAAGAAAGTTGCTCGTCCAAATTAGGGAAAGTGTACAAGTCTGGGGATGTGCCAGAGCATGTCTTTCAGAGTCCTAAATGGGAGACTTTGATTGAAATTGAAATTGAAATGTAATGTTTGTTTGTTTGAATATGGTAGAGTAGTAAAAATATCTCTCTATAGAGATAAGCTATGTCTATCTACTGTATAAAAGATTTGACTTTAGCTGGCTTGTATGAGGCCCAAGCTTGAGGCTTTTTGATTGATTAATTATTATTATTGACTCTGGGAGATGGCTCCACTGGGGGTTAATTATACGGTATTTTTGTGTTCTGTACAAAGCCCAGAATTGAGGCTGACTCTACTTAGGGAGACTCTATTTATGTGCCTTGTACAAAGCCCAAGGTTGTGGCTAACTGTTGAGGATAATTGAATTTTTGAGACTATGAATGACTCTATTTTATGTGCCTTGTACAAAGCCCAAGGTTGTGGCTGACTGTAGCTAGGGAAAACATTATTTTCTGCCTTGTACAAAGCCCAAGGTTGTGGCGGACTCTTAAACGAATTAAGTATGGATGACTATATGGGGAAAGATCCTAAGTGTTAGGAATCTTTGACATATGAAAGGTATGGTTTATCTGCCTTGTACGAAGCCCAAGGTTGTGGCTACTGAGTGATGAAGAACTCACTGGGGAGACTCTATTATCTGTCTTGTACAATGCCCAAGGTTGAGGCAGACTCTTGACAGGGGGGTTTTATTGTTTGGGTGCCTTGTATGAAGCCCAAGGTTGAGGCTAACTGTTTTTGTTGGTTTTGACTCTACTGAGGAGGTTTTATTTATTAAAAGACTGTTTTTCTTTGGAAGCTAACCCTTTCCAGGGATTTGACTCAGCTGGTGAATTTGTCTGTTAAAAGACTGACTTTATCATGTTTTTTGGAGGCTGACCCTTTCCAGGGGTTTTGACTCTTTTGGGGAAATTATCTCCTAAGAGAAATGACATTTTTATTAATTGACTTTGGAGGCTAACCCTTTCCAGGGGTTTTATTGAAATGAAGGAATGTGTGGAAGCTAACCCTTTCCAGGGATTTTATGGAAGTTGATTTTAATTGACTTTATCATGTTTTTTTTTTTTGGAGGCTGACCCTTTCCAGGGGTTTTGTTGAAATGAATGATTTGGGTAGCACTCCATTAATTATTAAAGGAAGAAAGGATTGGCAGAAAGATTATCTAGTGGAGACTTCTTGTTTAAAGCCCAAGATGAAGGCTGACTCAATGCTGAGGATGACCAAAACATAGATCCTAGACTCTACTAATGAGGATTGATGAAGATAAGGGTGACAGAGACTGTCCATGTCTCTCATTCCAAAAATGTACTCAATGTGAAATTGAGACAAACTTAGCTTGTTTTAAAGTCTGGTTTAAATTGGAAGAAACTCACCAGGGTAGGCTAAAAGGTGGCTAAAGACCTGTTCCTATGTTTATAAGAAACCTGATGGGTCCTTGTATACAAGCTCAAGAGGAAGCTGGAAATGCTTTTAAGAAGCCTGTGGGTCCTTGTACAAAGCCCAAGAGGAGGCTAATCGAGGGTCCTTGTTATAGCACAAGAGAAAGCTATGTAGTTTTGAACTTATTTTGGCTCTAAGCAAATGGGTAAGAGGTTTCACCGGGAATAATTCCTCTTTGGGTGGATGTGTCCTATTATTTTTGGATTCTAAGGTTTTTGCCAAGATGTTTCACCGGGAATAATTCATCTTGGGGGTTTGAACTACAAATCTCTAATTAGGAAAGAGCCTTCACCGGGAAGACATTCTCAATCCTAGGCCATATTCCTATAATATATATATATAGTTTAGCTGTCCTAAGGTTTATACTCAAACGTAGTTCTAAACTAATATATGCACAGTTTATATTTTGACAGTAATTTAAACAAAGACTGTAAATTGAAAGCTTGTAAAGCCTAACCTGGATGGAGTGGAGGCCATTGAAGAAGTATGTACAGAGCCTCAACAGTATTTTTGTTGTTTTGTTGATAACAGTTGAGTATATATGATAAATAGTTAATGGTTTTTTGAAAACAGAAGAAGTGAAGATGGACAAAGGTCACATAGGTATCTGAAGAGTTTCACCGGGAATAATGCCCTTCAAATACCAGAAGAATGTTTTTGAAAACAGAAAGAAGATTTTGAAAATACAGTTTTGAAAACAAGCTAAGAAGAGAAGGTTTTTGGGACTTACACTCTATTAGAGGCCCAGTACTTTACAGTACTGGTTATGAGAGCAATTTGAAAATGATTTTGAATGATACAAGGTTTTGTTGTTTGAAAACCTTAATCATCCGTTTTAATCGGAGACTGATAACAGCTTTGAAAATTGACAAAAGTCAACTTAATTAAAGTAAAAATAAAGATTTTTACTTAATTAAGACCTAAACAAATAGGGTTTCATCATAAAATTATTTACAAGGTGATTTAGTTTAAAACAAAGTAGAAAATATGTATTCAAGTATTTAAGAAAACACCTAAAACATGCTATTTTAAACCTAATAAAAATACATGAAATAAATAATATTTTTATGATTTTTTTGATTATTCACAAAATAGATATGTTAAATAAAAAGTGTGTGAAAAATGAAGTGAAAATGATTTATTTTGATAGGTTAAATAAATATGTGAAGTTGTGAAGAGAAATGAAAGAAATTAGTGTTAAAAAAAAATAAGTTTTGGCCCTTGGAGGGTTTGAACCCACGCCCTTGAGGTCACCAATCCAAAACAACACCACTGAGCCAACGCGCGCTCAGTGTTAGTGACTTGCCTCCATTTGGTCATGTCTCAAAACAAGTTGGAAATCCTTAAAAAATAAAAGAATCAAAAAGTCTGGGGCGAGGGGGATTCGAACCCCAGACTTGTGGCATGATGATACTAAGGGCGCATGTGTGGCCACTAGGGCAAGTTGTTTAGTCATTAATAAAACGCATACCACTCAAAATAAAATAAACTCTGCCCTGAGATTTGAATTTTGCGCGCCACCACCATCTTCGTCTTCAACCTCAAGCTCCATGAATTTGAATTTCTGAACTCACTCATTTCTCAATCATTTGCCATGATGTAAACACGAAACTTGCTCTAATTTCACTCACGATTCTAAATATGTAACTAACATGAACTAATATTAACTACATCTAACTAATTTACCAGAAATCGTGAAGAACCCTAAAATTTCAAAATCAAATTAAATGACTATACTGAAAGATAAATGGATGATGATAGAGGGTTTTCAATCCTCTGATGATGCTGAACAAGATAGAATCGAGCTATTTCATAAAGAGTACTTAAATTAGAGAGGTGAAATTCAGAAACTTACCTCTGAAAATGGAGGTCGTGAGGATGATTGAGAGCACCTGGGCTTGAATGAATGATCTCAATAGCTTCCCTGAGACTCAATGATGCTAACTGGATGCTTATTGTAGCCTGAATCCTTCTGAATTGTTCTATGGACCTCCCTCGATTTGAGCTTTAAGTGGACATGGAGGTTGTTGAATCCTGAGTTACAGATGAGCTGCAGCCATCTGGTTAGCTTCACTATGACCTGAGGAGTGTGTCTGGATGATTGGCTTGCCTTGAAACCTTCTGAATCACTCCATGGACCTCCAACTGCAGATGCTCCAAAGTGAGAGCAACAATGGTGTTCCTCCACCTACAGAAGTGATCCAGGTGCTTGGATCACCTCAAATGACCTCCCTTGAGATGTTAGAATGCTCACTTCCCAAAGATAAGCTTTGGTTTGAAGAAATCGATTCTTCTTGCCAAAGAACTTTGAAAAACAATGAACAAGAGGAGAGAAAGAGAAAGCAAGGAATATGGTTGCTTTGGTGTGTTTTTGAATGAGGAATGCATCTGTATTTATAGGCAAATGGATTGGTATAGCTGCAGAGGAGTGAGCTTCCTTAGTGAAGTTGATTTGCTTTCTTAGCCATGAAGGAATTCAAAGAATATTCCAAGTGCAATGATGAGCTCTTTGATACCACTCCCTAGCCATCGGTTTTGCTTGATCTTAGGGGACCAAATGGCTGCAGAAATGAGCTCCAATTGGTTGGGAGAAGATTCCTTTGATGAATCATCAATTTGCCATAAATTCAAAAATGCAATCATTACATAATCACATGCCTTTGTTTTTGGGAATCTTCTCTAATCCTTATGCAATGATGAAAATTGATGTATGGTATGGTTTCAGATGCATTAGAGGTCGTGTAGCATCACTTAGTGAAGCAAAATGCACAAAATTGCAAAGTTCCAAATTGTACATGACCTATAATTTTACTTCATGAGGCCAACTTTGAACAAGCATAACTCCTAGCTCAAATTGAATTTGAAGAAGGTTGAACACAATTTGGAAAGCCCTAAACATCTACTTCAAATCATTAGTTTGGAGTTTCTTCAGAATCCTTTGGGAAATTTGTGAAAAATGAGCCTAAAGTTGGATGAAAACTAGGTTAAAACACTTAGAAAAATTTCTAAGTGTTTATGACCTAAACTTCAAAATTTCCAAAACTTCATAAATGGTTGATCTTTTGAAAAAAGTTCCCTTGTAAGATGTTGTTTTATTTGGCAAGATCTACAACTTTCATGTTGGAAGTTTTTTGAGTTGTGTAGGTGAAATTTTGAGATCTCACCATGCCCTCAAAAACCCTAATTCCCGACTTTTTGCTCCTTGATGAATTTCTTTGAATTTCTTTGGCCAAATGACTTTGACATCCATATATTGATGATATTAATCTTTGAAAGTCATTTTTTGACCAAAAACCTTAAAAGTCAATGATGATCCTTCACAGTTGACTTTTTCCTGACAAAGTGAATTTTTGGGCTTTTGTGTAGAAACAAGATCTTTTCCTCAAATGAATGATGTAAATGGATTATATTGAGGTAGTAGAGATTCTTGAATCATGTCTTGAGTTTTGGATTCATGCCCTGATTAAAAGTCAACTATCTTGGTGAATTAGGTCAAAACCCTAATTTGTCGACCATGTGAAAATAATGACTGTAGACTTTGAATTGAAGTGTGATGTCTAGTAGATCTTGTCATATGAGTTATTTGAAGATGATTGATGTTTTTGAATGGTTCCCTGGGGCTTTTTAGGGTTTCCCAAAAGTGATCCCTGATTTTAGTCCCTGATAGGCTCAAAACCCTAGTCTGGTGACCTGAGTAAACCTGTACTCATATGACTGGATGTCTAATCAATCATAAATGAGAAAAGTGAAGTTTTTGAGCCCCATGATTGTATTAAAGACTAGTCTTTGTATTGATTGATCCTTTGCCTGAGCTTTCTTGTCTTCGAGCATCCTCGATTAGGTACCAGATGGAGAAATGACTGCTCTGGGTACTTGTCTTGACCTGATGAAAAATCCTGAAGATATGTCATCTCAGGGGGGTCAAAAATTAGGGTATGACAGATGCCCCTATTTAAGTTTCTTTTATCTGGAGGGAGAGAGATTGAGATCTCGATCTCTCCTGCGTAAAAGAGACTTAAATATCAAAGAATGCCCGAATTTTGGGCGCTCCTGAGATGTTGTAATTGATAAAATCTTTGCATGATTTGATCCTGTTGTCGCACTTGGCGGGGAATGAGGAGACTAACTCCTGCAGAAATACTTGATGTGGATTCTGGTGAATGGATGGCAATGTAGGATGCGCAATCCATCTTCTTTAACTAAGTGCTGATACTTAGAAAAAGGTAAACAACCTTTCCTCGTTTCGGATGTCCATATCTCGAAACTGGTCTCGGCTGCGTTTGGACAATATCTCAGATAAAGAGAAAATTTCCAAAAGTTTGTTTCCTCATCAAACTTCTCATCAGCACTTGGAGATGAAATGCCATTTGACGGTAGTAAAGAAACTTCAAAGGTTTGTTTCCTCATCAAACTTCTCATCAGCACTTGGAGATGAGACGCCATTTGACGGTAGTAAAGAAACTTCAAAGGTTTGTTTCCTCATCAAACTTCTCATTAGCACTTGGAGATGAGACGCCATTTGACGGTAGTAAAGAAACTTCAAAGGTTTGTTTCCTCATCAAACTTCTCATCAGCACTTGGAGATGAGACGCCATTTGACGGTAGTAAAGAAACTTCACCATCTTCCCTTTTGACTTGACGTCTTTGAAAGAATGTCATGTGGCCTCATGATCTTTTGAGGGGCTAATGACTTCGTTTGAAAGCGGACGAACTGTTTTCGGGACGAAAACTGCCATTCGTCAACTGATGCCTGGGGAGTCAACGAACTGTTTCCCTAAGAGGAAAACTGCCATTCATCGACTCTGTGGGGAGTTAAACATCCCAGAAACAGACAAACTGTTTGAAGAAACTGCCATTTGTCGATCTCTTGAGTATTTAACAGACAAACCGTCTTTTCTTGGGAAAAGACTGCCATTTGCCAATCGCTAGGGGAACAAACTGTCCTCTACTGGGAGAGACTGCCATTTGTTGACTCTGTCATGAAAGAAAGTGAGCAAACTGTCTTCTACTGAAAGAGACTGCCATTTGCTGACTGCTGGGGAAACAAACTGTCTTCTACTGGGAGAGACTGCCATTTGTTGACTCTGTCATGAAAGAAAGTGAGCAAATTGTCTTCTACTGAAAGAGACTGCCATTTGCTGACTGCTGGGGAAACAAACTGTCTTCTACTGGGAGAGACTGCCATTTGTCGACCCATTCACTGACTCCGCCGGGGATTATGAATTATCCTCTGGATGAAGACTACCATTCACTGACTCCGCTGGGGAATCATTTGTCAATCTGCTGGGAGATTCTGAATTTCCTTTGACAAGAAGTGGCACTTCTTGACCCTGCTGGGGGAAATACCAAACCTCTAGAGAATTCTAAAATGTGAAGCAAACTATCTTGTCTGAAGAAGACTGTCGAATGTCGCTCTGCAGGAGATTCTCGGCTAAGGAATTCCAAAAGTGAACAAACTATCTCTTTGAGGGAGACTACCATCTGTTGACTTGCTTGGGGAAATCTCTCTACATGGATCGTTGTCTTGCAGGAAAAAGTTTCTCCAGGACTTGCAGGGGAAACTTGAGTTCATGCCCTCATGACTCGGGCATTCTCACGATTAAAAGCCTAATTTGACTATGCAGTTGTAATGTATGCATGAATATTATGACAATTATAAAATGTAAAGTGAATGTGAATAGAATTGTCGCGGATGTAAAATCCTAAGATACGACTTGAATTCTTGTTGATCAGAAGATGTCCTTTTCTTGTAGTTCGAACTCTCTTGGGAATATCCGATTATCGGTTGTCCGCTGTTCGAAGTAAATAATATGAATTGAAGTAAAGACTCGTCATAGGGAGATGTTCGCAAAGCGACCTTACGGGGAAATATTGGTTCCCGGAGTCTCAACCGTTCTCGGAGCAACTGTTTGCATTCTTCCTATTGTTTGTAAACCTTAGAAAGAAATTTCACCTTTATTTTTGCAAGTAAATTCATTTTTATTTTATGAAAACATTTGTTTCAAGAGAATGACTGTTTAAACTTAAAATGCATTTCAAGAAACTGAATAAGACTAGATTGCAAAGGAAAAGCACAAGGCTCAAATTATTATATATGGAATGGTAATCAGCCAAATGCTTGATTCCATGGAGTATTTACAAAGTTGGAAATTGGTAATTTTCGGGAAAAGGGCTACGATGAAACGTGACGACCGTTATCTTTCCCTTCCACTCCAAGTTGCGCTGTATTCGTGCTTCGTAGAAGATGACCTACTGCTGATGAACACTCCGCTATGGATTTTGAATGATCAAGTTTGTCCTGAACACAGTTACTTGCCATATATCCCTAACTTTTGCGTAAACTACCCCTTTCGGGTTTTAAGTTTACCGGGATTGATTATTATTTTTTATGTCTCTAATTTTTGCCTGAATCGCCCTTTCGGGTTTTCGATTCACCGAGACGCTCTTTTTTGCCTAAGTCGCTCTTTGCGAGTTTTCAACTTAGCGAGCTGTTCTTTTAATTATTTAGGCGAAGTATTTCTTGACTGCGTCGACGTTCACAGGACGGGTGAATTCTTCTCCATCCATAGTCGTGAGTATTAAGGCTCCTCCTGAGAAAGCTCTCTTGACCACGTAGGGGCCGTCATAATTGGGAGTCCATTTCCCTCTCGAATCTGTGAGAAAAGATTGAATCTTTTTGAGTACAAGGTCGCCTTCTTTGATTGTGCGAGGTCGAACCTTTTTGTCGAAAGCTTTCTTCATTCTTTGTTGATATAGCTGACCGTGGCATAAAGCTGTCATGCGCTTTTCTTCGATTAAGTTCAACTCATCGAATCTGCTTTGACACCACTCGGCTTCTGTTAATTTTGCTTCCATCAAGACTCTCATTGATGGAATCTCAACCTCTATAGGTAGGACTGCCTCCATGCCATATACAAGGGAGAAAGGAGTTGCTCCAGTCGAAGTACGTACTGATGTACGGTAACCATGAAGAGCATATGGGAGCATTTCGTGCCAATCTTTGTAAGTGATGACCATCTTCTGACTGATTTTCTTGATGTTTTTGTTAGCTGCTTCTACAGCTCCATTCATCTTTGGTCTGTAAGGAGATGAGTTGTGATGTTCGATCTTGAATTCTTCACAAAGTTCCTTCATCATTTTGTTATTCAAATTTGACCCATTGTCAGTGATTATCTTGCTAGGAATGCCGTAGCGACAGATGATGTGATTCTTGATAAACCTGACGACAACTTGTCTTGTGACATTTGCATATGAAGCTGCCTCAACCCATTTGGTAAAATAGTCTATGGCTACCAAGATGAAGCGATGTCCGTTGGACGCTTTTGGTTCGATCATTCCGATCATGTCGATTCCCCACATGGAGAAAGGCCAAGGGGAAGAGAGTATGTTGAGCAGAGATGGTGGCACATGGATTCTATCGGCGTAGATCTGGCATTTGTGACACCTCTTTGCGTACTGGTAGCAATCTGACTCCATCGTCAGCCAATAATATCCTGCTCTCAGTATTTTCCTTGTCATGGTATGTCCATTGGTGTGAGTACCAAAGGAACCTTCATGTATTTCTCTCATGAGTATTTCTGCTTCTTTTCTGTCAACGCATCTGAGCAGAACCATGTCGAAGTTTCTCTTGTACAAAACATCTTCATTCAAGAAGAATCTACAGGCTAACTTTCTCAAAGTCTTTCTATCTTTCTTTGATGCCCCAAGAGGGTACTCTTGCTTTTGAAGAAAGTTCTTGATGTCGTGATACCACGGTTTGTCGTCGATGATTGCTTCTACTGTGAACACATGAGCGGGCCTATCCAGGCGCATAACATCGATCCGAGGAATGTCATTCCAATGATTTATCCTAATTATGGAAGAGAGTGTGGCTAATGCATCAGCCAAATCGTTTTCTTCACGAGGAATGTGATGAAAATCTACCCTGTCGAAGAATGGTAATAATCTTCTTGCGTAGTCTTTGTAAGGGATTAGCCCTGGTTGGCGTGTTTCCCATTCTCCTTTGATTTGATTGATGACCAAAGCAGAATCTCCGTATACATCCAAGTGTTTGATTCTTAGATCCATGGCTTCTTCGAGACCCATGATGCAAGCTTCATATTCGGCCTCATTGTTTGTGCACTTGAAAGTTAATCTGGCAGTAAATGGAATATGGGTACCCTGAGGTGTAACAATGATTGCCCCAATTCCTCGTCCATAAGCATTGACAGCTCCGTCAAAGATTAAGCCCCACTGGGATCCTATCTCAGGTCCTTCGTCTGGTAGTGGCTCGTCGTGATCTTTCATCTTGAGGTACATGACGTCCTCGTCCGGAAAGTCGAAACTGGTTGATTCATGACCATTGAGTGGGTGGTGAGCCAGGTGCTCAGCTAGAATGCTTCCTTTCACGGCTTTCTGTGCGTGATACTCAATGTCATATTCTGATAACAACATCTGCCAACGGGCAATTCTCCCGGTTAAGGCAGGCTTCTCAAAGATGTACTTGATTGGATCCATATGAGAGATCAAACAAGTAGTATGTCGAATCATGTACTGGCGGAGACGCTTGGCAGCCCAGGCCAAAGCACAACACGTCTTCTCGAGCATGGAGTAGCGGGATTCACAGTCAGTGAATTTCTTGCTCAGGTAGTAGATGGCATGCTCTTTTCTCTTCGTCTCGTCTTGCTGTCCAAGGACACAACCCATGGAATCTTCTAAGACGGTTAAGTACATTATCAAAGGTCTTCCTTCCACTGGAGGAGACAAGATGGGTGGTTCGAGCAGATATTCCTTAATGCTGTCGAACGCTTTCTGACAATCGTCTGTCCAGACGCAACTTTGATTTTTCCGTAGAAGTTTGAAAATAGGAGCGCAAGTTGCAGTCATGAGATATATGAATCTCGAGATGTAATTCAGACGTCCAAGAAACCCTCTAACTTGTTTCTCGGTTCCGGGTGAAGGCATTTCTTGAATTGCCTTGACTTTGTCTGGATCTACTTCGATTCCTCGTTTGCTGACAATGAAACCAAGGAGTTTTCCTGAGTAGACACCAAAGGTACACTTGTTGGGGTTCAGGCGAAGCTGAAACTTCCGTAAGCGTTGAAATAACTTTGTCAGATTTTGTATGTGATCTTCTTCATTTTCTGATTTGGCAATCATGTCGTCCACATAGACTTCCACTTCCTTATGCATCATGTCGTGGAAAAGTGTAGTCATGGCTCTTTGATAAGTTGCCCCTGCGTTCTTTAGTCCAAAAGGCATAACACGGTAGCAGAACGTGCCCCAGGGGGTGATGAAAGCTGTTTTTTCCATGTCTTCAGGTGCCATTTTGATTTGGTTGTATCCTGAAAATCCGTCCATGAACGAGAAAACTTTGGATTTTGCTGTACTGTCTACCAACATATCAATATGTGGTAAAGGAAAATCATCCTTAGGGCTAGCTTTGTTCAAATCTCTGTAGTCGACGCACATGCGGACTTTTCCGTCTTTCTTAGGAACGGGAACAATGTTAGCTAACCACTGAGGGTATTCTGAAGTGACGAGGAAACCTGCGTTGATCTGCTTTTGAACCTCCTCTTTGATTTTCATGGCCATCTCCGGATGAGTTCTTCTTAATTTTTGCTTGACCGGAGGGCATTCTGCTTTTAACGGCAAGTGATGCTCCACTATACTGGTATCCAACCCTGGCATATCTTGATAAGACCAAGCGAAGACATCTGAGAATTCTCTGAGCAGCTGTATCAAACTCTCTCTGATATCTGAACTGAGCGAAGCTCCAATCTTAACCTCTTTTCTGTTTCCATCGGAACCAAGGTTAATGATCTCTAGAGGCTCATTGTATGGCTGAATGGCCTCTTCCTTTTGTTGAAGTAGCCGTGAAATTTCCTTTGATATTTCTTCGTCTTCTTCTTCCTCTGCCTCGAATACAGGAAACTCAAAGCTTGGAGAAGTCATACGGTTGCACGTTTCAACGGGGTATTTTATGATTAATCTGCATATGTGTGATAAGTTTTATTTAGACAACGAGGGAAGACTCGGTGTATGCAGTTAATGATTTTGATGTTTTTTTTAAGGGTGTTTTTTTAGGATTACCAATTTCCGAAAAAAAGAAAAGGGAAAACTAAACGAAGGAACAGAATGACATTTTTATTTATGGACAGTCATTTCTTGAAACAAAGACCCTATAAAACAAAACTCTATTGCTTTGGGCGAAGCAAAGAGGGACATTTTCCTAGGAAATAGTAAAATGCAAAGCCCTATGAAACATCTCTTCACCCTGGGCTATGGTGAGAGGACAAAATAACGGTGAAAGTTCCTACTTAGGAGTGCGAACAATAGTTGAAACTTCAACAGCTGTCCAGTAGTGGCGAACCCCATTGTGTACTAAGTAATCTGGAACCTTAGGCTTAAGCTGGCCTGTGGTAGGTCTTGATTTACCAACCACTGTCTTTGCAACACTCAGACGATCTTCTTCTACTTCAGCAGACTGAGCGGTGTGAGCATACCCCTTTCCAAGTGGAGTATGTCGAACTTTCTTTTGAGGAAACTTCCAATCTTCTGAATGGAGAGACTCGTTGTCGGAGACACTTTCGAGATCGTCCTCTTCTGTATTTTGGTCTTGCTCTTCTCCCAAGATGGCATTGACTAGATATATGAACTCTAGATCCTTAGCCTCGGAAGGTGACTTGGGGATATAATCCTCAATAATGACTTCACCAGTAGGTGATGCTGAATAGCAAGGGTTATACATCTCTTTTGGCTGAGAGAGGTACTCAAAATCACTGTTCCATCCAGTTGGAACAATATCTTCAAGAGAGATTCTTGAACTTTCAGGAGCGGAGTATTTTACCATGTAGTCGAATTTTCCGCTTGGTTCTCCTAATGTATCCCAAGTCTCTTCGGGGATAGGAGGAACTTCTTCTGATGAACCATGACTTCTGGTGGTGAAGTTGTTAGTAACTTCATCACTACTTGGTTGAGTCTTACTTTCAGATCCTTCATTTGGATAACAGCAAAGTGGTTCAGATTCTGATAGGGAGATGTATCCTGCTTTGTTAAGATAGGATAACCATTCCTCTTCATCGGTGCTTTCTGTGTCGATGATATTGACTGTTTGTTGAACAGGTTGAAGAAAACCTCCACTGCAGAAAGTTTCTTGAATTGGGAGAACTACCTCAATCCCTGGAATAGCTTTTGATGATGTCGGAAAGAATCCAATTCCTGTTCTATTCTTGTTGTTGGTAGGAATATTAATGTGCCCCCAACCACTGGTAGTGCCATCCTTTACAACTTGGATTGCATCTTTGTATGAAGAGATAGACGCTGCTTTCTCCTTTCCTTTGTCCAAGGAAAGTGCTTGGAATTTAGTTCCAACAACTTCTTTTGGTTCTATGTCGGAGAATGATGACAGGTTGCTGACGATCAGAGCTCGTTCTCCACATACGGTTACCAATTTGTCATTTCTTATGAACTTCAGTTTCTGATGAAGTGTTGAAGTAATTGCCCCAGCCTCATGGATCCATGGGCGACCTAGCAAACAACTGTATTGTGCTGGAATGTCCATAACCTGGAAAGTGATTTTGAACGTCTGAGGTCCAATAGTTATGGGAAGATCTACTTCTCCGAAAACTGACTTCCTTGATCCATCAAATGCTTTGACGATGACATGACTTTTTCTTAGAGGGTAATCTTCGAAAGATAATCTTGATAATGTTGATTTAAGCATGACGTTGAGAGAGGATCCATTGTCTATTAGGACTCCTGTGAGTGTATCACCCATGCAGCCAACTGAGATGTGAAGTGGAAGATTGTGGTCCACTCCTTCTTCAGGAAGATCTTCGTCACAGAAACTTAGGCTAGTTCCGGCGGAGATGTTGGCAACGATGTTGTTGAATTGGCTTATTGTAACACTTGGTTCTACGAAAGCTTGTTCCAAAACTTTCTGTAGAGCTTCCCTATGAGCTTCAGAACTCAATAGCAGGGAAAGAACAGAAATCCTAGACGGAGTATGTAGTAATTGGTCTACAATGTTGTATTCACTCCTCTGGATTAACTTCAAGATCTCATCATTTTCTTTCGCTTGAACAGCATTGGTCGGAAGATTGTCTTGCCTATGTGGTACTTCCTCCGAAGGTTTCTCCACATTTTCTGTCGTTCTGTTGAAGACTCGTCCACTTCTGGTGACTCGACTAACATCAGCAATGTTGACAACAGACGGTAATGGTATTTCCTTACCATTTTCAATGAATGTAGCGTTGTACTTGTATGGTATAGCCTTGCTGGACTCATACGGTACAGGACCTGGTAAGTAGATGACTAGCGGTGCAACTGCTGTTTTCCTGCTATCATACTTAACTTGCATAGGTTCAACTTGATTAATTTGAAGAGATACGGTAAAGACTTCGTCATCTTCTCTGTTGGCAAGAACAGTAATGGTATTGTCATCCATCAGCTTTTGAATGTCGTTGCGAACACGCAAACATCCTTGTGAATCTCTTCGGCAGATTCTGCATCTACTGTAAGCGTGGAAATCTGTTCCAAAGTAGGCAGGTCCATTTAAAGTTTTGTGGAACCTGACTACCGATCCTTCAAGGTCTTCAACTTTGTAGATTTTGTATTCTCCTAGACATCCTTGAACCATGTTGATGTCATGTTCAGTTCTGACTCGGATATGTTGAATCCATCCTAAGTCCATTTGTTCTTGTAATGCAGCTTGAACTACGGCACATCCTTGATTATTCTTTGGACAAATTTCACATGTGAAGTAGTTGTGAGGTGGTACATGACCGTACCCAGCTTGTTTAGCGTGCATCTTGACAAGATTTTCCCCTATCTGACGAATGTCGTAGATTTGAATGACATTGGGGTGTTGGTCTATCAGATTTACTGAAGCTTCTTTATGCTGCGGCAAAGGATTTGCTTGGACGTTTGGATTAGTATCTTTGAAGGATAGCATTCCGCTCTTCACTAATCGTTGGACGTCAATCTTGAAAGAGAAACAGTTCTCAATATTGTGACCTGGTGCCCCCTGATGATAGGGACAAGATTGGTCAGCCTTATACCATGGTGAGGAACTGTTTGTAGGATTTGGAGGACTCCTCGTCTGAATGAGTCCTTTTGCCAGTAATGTTGGAAACAATTCTGCATACGGCATTGGTACGGGGTCAAAGGCAGGATACCTTGGAGCCCGATTGTTGTAATTTGGAGGTCAAACCTGCTGCTGAGGTTGCTGCGACCTTTGTTGAATTTGTTGTTGCGAGACCTGAGGTTGATAAGCTGGCGCTGAGTTAACAACCGGAGTTATTGTTGCAACTTGAGGTTGGAATTTCTTCTTGATTTTGTGCAAGACATTGCTGACATCTTGATCCTTTTTCTTCTGGAAAGAACTTCCATACTTCCTTGGACCAACAGAAGATTCTGGTTCTTTGTTCAAGCGTCCTTCTCGAACTGCTTCTTCTAAACGCACACCCATGTTTACCATCTCAGTAAAGTCACTTGGTGCACTTGCAACCATTCGTCCGTAGTAAAATGGACTCAAAGTTTTGAGATAGATTTTTGTCATTTCTTTCTCTTCAAGTGGTGGACAAATTTGAGCAGCAACTTCACGCCATCTCTGAGCGTATTCCTTGAAGCTTTCTCTATCCTTTTGAGTCATGGCCCGGAGTTGATCTCTGTCGGGAGCCATATCCAGATTGTACTTATACTGTTTGACGAAGGCCTCTCCGAGGTCTCGAAAAGTACGAATCTCTGAACTGTCCAAGTTCATGTACCATTTGAGTGCAGCACCAGTCAGGCTGTCTTGAAAATAATGAATGAGCAATTGTTGATTATCAGTCTGAGTTGACATTCTTCGAGCGTACATCACAAGATGACTTTGTGGGCATGAATTCCCTTTGTACTTCTCGAATTCTGGTACTTTGAATTTGTGAGGAATCTTAACATTTGGAACCAGACAGAGGTCTGCAGCATTCTTTCCAAATAGATCTTGTCCTCGGAGAGTCTTGAGTTCCTTCTGCATTTGCAGAAACTGTTCTTGGAACTCGTCCAATCTTTCATACACGCCAGCGTCCTCACTGGGAGCGTGATGATATACTTGTCCGCCATGCGGGGGAAAAGTATGCATAATGGGCTGTGGAGAAGCCATGACAGCAGATCTTGGAATCTCAACATTCTGTTGTGCGAAACCCATTGCCGTTGCTCTTGGAACTTCAATTTCCAGAGGTTTGTAACCCTCCGGTGGACGCATATCCATGGTGACTTTTGGAGCTTCAGAAGCTGGAGGTATGTACCCTTCTGGAGGTAAAGTTATACGGCATGCCCCAAGGTCGATCAGGCGGCATGGTATACTGAGGAATAGGAGTAGAAACAATCTCGGAAACCACAGTCCTTTGTGGTTCTTCTGGCGTTGGTCGATTCTGCGCAACTACCAGGGCTTCTACCATACTATTGAGCCTTTCAACAGTACCTTTGAGAGTATTAATCTCTTCTCTGAGTTCTTCATTCTCTTGCTCAAAGTCTTCCATTCTTTTCTTGCGACTTGAACGAGTGTTGTATGGATGAGACAGCTTGAAAGTCTTGGTTCACCTCCTTCTCCTCCTCTCTTTCTGGAGAAAGGAAAGTGACTATTAGATCCGCGACAATTCTTGTGTCAGTGCGTACAACTAAAGCGATGTATGATATGCAATTAAGTTATTATTTTTCAAGGAAACACCATAATTACGTTATGAAACATCAAACTTTTATTAATTAAGCGAAAACGCCGTTTTTACACACTTAGAAAATGGAAATACAGAGAAACTGAGAGAAAGGACTCTAAAACTTTGACGAAGAGCTGACTTCACGTTCCAACATCTTCTTTTGTTTCTTGAGCTGAGCGTTCTCTGACGTGAGCTGATCGATGATCCAGGAAGCAGGAGGGATATGATGAGAAAGTGACAATTGTGTCACTTGTCGATCGAGTACTTCAAGTAACTCATCCTTCCTTCTTAGGATGTTATGAATCTCAACATTTTCCGTGTTGACAATTCGATACTTGTTCCTCCAAGCATTCCTTTCTTGGCATACCTTGTTTAATGCCGCTTGCAATTTTTCAACATCGGTGGAGAAAAGGTAAATTGGTTCCCTTAGGGGAATAGGTTCTTGACGTTGATATGGCATCCTGAGCTTGAATGCTCTGACGCGTACCCATTGAAGGTAAGGATCCAGGGAGATGCAAAGATGTTTTCCTAACAATCTTCTCCCTTTGTTGTGAACAAGACGCCAGGCTTGGACAATTTCCTTCTTCAGCATGTTGCCATGATCGTCGATGTTCTTGAAGAACAGACCCTCCAATTGGATGTTACTTGGTATATTTTTCATGGGATAGCCGTATTGACGACGGGCTAAAGCTGGATTGTAACTGATTCCTCCCTTAGTTCCAATAAGGGGTACGTTGGGAAAACTTCCGCAACTGAAGATGATCTTGGTTTCGTCGTTGTCAGGACTACACCAATCAATGTCTGTATGAGTGAGAGACATGATTTTCTGTGACCAGTAAAGGCCATCCCTCATGTTCCAGAAAGTGCTAGACTTTGGCAGGTGCGAAACGAACCATTCGTATAACAACGGTACGCAGCATGTGATTAATCCAACTGCAAGTGCTCCAAAGTGAGAGCAACAATGGTGTTCCTCCACCTACAGAAGTGATCCAGGTGCTTGGATCACCTCAAATGACCTCCCTTGAGATGTTAGAATGCTCACTTCCCAAAGATAAGCTTTGGTTTGAAGAAATCGATTCTTCTTGCCAAAGAACTTTGAAAAACAATGAACAAGAGGAGAGAAGGAGAAAGCAAGTAATATGGTTGCTTTAGTGTGTTTTTGAATGAGGAATGCATCTGTATTTATAGGCAAATGGATCAGTATAGCTGCAGAGGAGTGAGCTTCCTTAGTGAAGTTGATTTGCTTTCTTAGCCATGAAGGAATTTTGCAAATATCTCTTATGCAATGATGAGAATTTTGATTCCATTTGATCAATCCCCTAGCCCTCGATTTTGCTTGATCTTAGGGGACAATTCTGAGCCAGAAATGAGCTCTAATTGGTTGGTGAGAAGATTCCTTGGGTGATTCATCAATTTGCCATAAATTCACAAATGTAATCATTACATAATCACATGTTCTTGTTTTTTTAGAATCTTCTTCAATCCTTATGGCATGGTGAAAATGAATGCATGGCATGGTTTCAGATGTGTTATGGGTCGTGTAGCATCCATAAGAGAGGTTATTTGCACAAAATTTGCAAAGTCCAAAAAGTGTCCATGACCTATAATTTTACTTCATGAGGCCAACTTTGAACAAGCATAACTCCTAGCTCAAATTGAATTTGGAGAAGGTTGAACACAATTTGGAAAGCCCTAAACATCTACTTCAAATCATTAGTTTATGTCTTCTTCAGAATCATTTAGGAAATTTGTGAAAAATGAGCCTAAAGTTGGATGAAAACTAGGTTAAAACACTTAGAAAAATTTCTAAGTGTTTATGACCTAAACTTCAAAATTTCCAAAACTTCATAAATGGTTGATCTTTTGAAAAAAGTTCCTTTGTAAGATGTTGTTTTATTTTGCAAGATCTACAACTTTCATGTTGGAAGTTTTTTGAGTTGTGTAGGTGAAATTTTGAGATCTCACCATGCCTTCAAAAACCCTAATTCCCGACTTTTCGCTCCTTGATGAATTTCTTTGAATTTCTTTGGCCAAATGACTTTGACATCCATATATTGATGATATTGATCTTTGAAAGTCATTTTTTGACCAAAAACCTTAAAAGTCAATGATGATCCTTCACAGTTGACTTTTTCCTGACAAAGTGAATTTTTGGGCTTTTGTGTAGAAATAAGATCTTCTCCACAAATGGATGATTATAAATGGA